>NC_057809.1:618183286-618214345 GCF_018294505.1 Triticum aestivum
GCCTGGCCGTCGGCTTAGTTTCAAATTATGCCGACGACCAGGCCGTCGGCATAGCCCCTGGTCCTAGAGCAAGGGCTGGTCGCCACGTGGCACACCTATGCCGACGGTCGGGCCGTCGGCATAGTTTTTTACTAAGCCGACGGCTAGGCCGTTGGCATAGTGGTGCCACGTGGCGACCGTTCGTTGGGTAGACTTGACGGCGGCCGCCGTTAGGCGTGGTAGTTGCCGACGGCCAGGGCCGTCGGCATAGATGTACGGCCCTCGTCGGCGTATCATATATGCCGACGGTCTTTCTATGCCGACGGCCTCCCTGGCTGTGCCGACGCATATGTTGCCGACGGCCCTATGCCGACGGGGGCCGTCGGCATAGGCCTATCCCGACGGGACTCAGGCCCGTCGGCATAGGGGCGATTCCGGTAGTGCCTCCCCATGACACCGCTACAATACCGCACCCGGTCGCCCTGGACACCGGCACGTGCCGCCGGCTTCCCCCGCGTTCCTGTGCTATTATGTTGGCATAGATTACATCGTGTGTCTCCCCCCATTATATATGAGAGGCTTGGGATACAAGTGTCCTAATAGGACACAACTCCATACCATGTGAACACAATACTACTCAGAGTCCAACCATAACCTATCTTGTACTGTACACTATATTCGACACAACTCTAACAGAGTGAATGGAAAAATGGTTGTGAGGCCACAAGCACAATGTATCCACGGTGTGCCACCAAGGAGGTGCCTTTGGCAAAGCCATTGTATTTCTCTTGTGCATGTGTGTGTTCTGAACATGTGTGTTCTTGTGAGAAGAGACATTGCTAGAGGAAGAACGAGCTGCTAGGACTCGAGAGCAATCTATACTGAATTTCGCCCAGTTGGCTTTGTGGCATGTAGTATTTAGCCTTCATCGAGTCATTTGGGAGCCGTCTCGAGCCAAAGCGAAGCTTAAGGCGAGCACCTCGCCGAAGCACCAAGTGTGAGCCGACTTGGCTTACAGCTGGAGGCAGACACAACCTGAACCTGGCTCGCCTGACCTTTGCTCGCCTGGCTTCCAGCTTGTCTCGCCTGGCTTTACTCTCCTCCCATTCACGAAGCATGGCTTCATACTCCTCATATTCACGAAGCCTGGCTTCACGAAGCCTGGCTTCATACTCCTCATATTCACGAAGCCTGGCTTCACACTCCTCACCTTCACGAAGCCTGGCTTCACTTTTTTTTTAGAACGAAGGCTCAAGGGAAGCCCGACTTTGAATTAACAAAGCCATCAACCGGCCAGGAATACACAAGGCCACCAAGCAAGAGCAACCGAAAGATACAAGGGAGCTGACTGAGCAGCTTACAACGCAACGCACACTACTGCACACTAAGAACTGCAAGTAATGTCGAAACCTGCTGCACATCGACACCCAAAGCAGGAAAGCAGAGAAGCCTCGGGGATTAGCCAAAGGCCTGCAAGCACTGAGAGCAGCCGGATCATGGGATTGGGACCCTGCAACCTGTCTTCCAACGCCGAAGAAGACCCCAATCTTCTCGCCTAGGCTCGAAGGCGCCGCACCGTCGGGTTGTTGGGCGCTCACCCGAGAGCACGGACATGTGCCGGTCGTGACCCAGAGCTGGCATAGCTCTTCTCACCACGCCATAGGCTCACACCACTAGCTGCACTGCCACCCGCCCGGGCAACCGAGAACAGAAGGAAAGCCGCTGGGAGGATTGTCGAAGAAACCAGCTGCAAAGACCCAAGGGCGAAGCTTGGAGAAGCCTCTGCTTGGACTCGCAGCCGACGGGCGCTCTCCTACCTCGGCGCCACTCACCCGGAGAACCAGACGACCCAAGGCGGCGCCTCCAAGGAGGGAACGACGCGCAGGGCGCCGCCACCGCCCAACCCGAGACGAGTTTTGGGTTTTCACCCGGGCTCTGGGACGGGGATGGATAGGGGAGTCCTCAGCGGTGCCTCGAAGGAGAAAGCCGATGCGCGCACGCACCATCACCGCCGTGGTCGGAGATCCAACCAAGGGTTTCCCCCGGACTCGCACTATGCCACCAGCTCACCGCCGGCACCGGAATTGGTAGCCAAAGCTGCAGATCGGACAGCCGGAGGAGAGGAGTGAGCAGAGGAGGAGAAAACAACCCGACCTTCAGATCTGGCTTGGAAGAAATCCGCGCCACGACCACCCCCCGCCGGCTCCGCGCCGCCCAAGCAGCCGAGGAGGCCGGCCACCACATCCCACGCACGCCGCCTGTCGTGGAGGCCGCGCCGCCTCGCCGGCCGGGGCCTCCGCCCCGGAGTCCGTGGTCCTTCGCGAGGGGAACGAAGCGACAAGAAACCTCGCCGCCACCTTCATCGGCGGCCGCCGCGGCTTGCCTGGCGTCCCTCAGGTGGCGGCAAGGGGAGGACATGCTGGAGGGGGTGGCGGCGCCGGGGGGAAACCCTACTCGCCCCCGGGTCGCCTGCGGGGGACGACACGGGAGCCGCGGGTGGGTCGTGGCTTGTCAAAGATGGTGATGGTTTGCTTTTCGCCTGGCTTCACTCTCCTCACGTTCACGCCTACAAGGATCGGTAAGAAATACAAAAAGAACATATGAGACAACGAAATTAATTAAGAGAAATTTCACATATATGTAAACTTAGAATTAGAATACAGTAGTACTCCCTTCATCCCGAAATACTTGCCAATGAAATGGATGTATCTAGATACATACCGTCCCGAAATACTTGTCAATGAAATGGATGTATCTAGATATGTATCTAGATACATCCATTTCATTGACAAGTATTTCGGGACGGAGGGAGTACCTCCTCAAATGACAGTCACGGGTGGTGTGGGTCATATCCAGTTTTTGAAAGAGTGGAGATGGGAGATTGAGATATGTGCCAGCTGCTCTCTCCATAGAAGCCTTTGCAGCCGCATTGCAATCATTGCAACCATGTGTTGCATATTAATTTGAGAGTAGCGAGGCGGGGAACCTTTCCTATTCCGAAATCAAAATCACCAACACTGGCAGTGTGAGAATCGGTATGATCCACGTCGGACTCTTCTCCTGACCAAATTCTGAGTTCAAGTGTTTCTAGCCTAGACATGGATCCCGCTTCAAACATCATCCATCTAACTACTCCAAATGAAAACTTCCTCAAGCATCGGAAGCCAGCTTCACGGGTGATTGTAAGCCTACTATCTATATTTTCCATTGTTAGTTCCAGAATAAGCAGACCAGGTAAGCTTCCAAGGATGCACAGGTCTTCCTGCTCGAACTCTTCCACTTGAAGGTGCAGCTGCTGCAGGTTTACGAGGAAGCTCACCCATTTTGGAACCCGCCGTAGATGTGAGGACTTGGTCATGAAGAGTTCCTGGATGCTACGCGGAAGAGAACACACCGGTCCCTGCTGTAAGACGCTTCCACCATGAACAGTTAGAGAAATTAAGTCCTCTAGATTACGAAGAGAAGAGGCAATAGCCTCATTGCACTCGCCCTCTCCCATCCCATCTACAGTGACAGGATCTCCTTCAAAATCGAGGGCCAGTTTCCTCATATTCTGTAGCTGCCCAAGTTCTTGCAGGAAGTTAAACTCCTGCCTGAACACACCCACCTGTTCTAACATCTCCATTGCTTGCATCTTTGCAATTCCATTAGGAAACTTAACTCTAGTATCAACAAGCAGATCCACCAATTCTTAAGATTAACAATAGTTGCTGGTAATTCATGTACTTTGGTGCCTCTTATGTCCAGCATCTCTAAGCAATATAGACGGCCGATTTCTTCCGGGAGCTCACTTACTTCCGTCCAACTCAGGTTCAGGTGCCTCAACTGAAACAAGTTCCCTATATTTGCAAGATGGTGGTTTTCCACTTGGCGGCAAAGCTCAAAGTCCAGAACTCGCAAATATCTGAACTCATCCAGAGAAGGGATTTCCACTGTATACCCAAAAACATTTACTGAGCGGACATGAGACAACACCAGGCCTTTCTTTAATATAGAATGATCTTTCCCATCAACTTGGAGAGGGAGACGACGAACTTTTCTTTGTGTCCCACTGGTTATACAAGGGACACCAACAAAAGTAACAAAATTCTCTTCAATGGCCTTGGATATGATGAAATCAAGTATTACGTCATGAACTCGACAACTCTCCACCTTACCATATTCTTCTGTCGTCCATGCAACTTGGATCAAACGCCTATTCAGGAGCTCATTGAAACACCTCTCTCCTAACTGGTATGATGTATATTTGTCATCTTTCTGAATGAACCCCTCAGCAATCCATCTCCATATAAGAGCTTTCTTCTCAATTATAGAATCTTCAGGAAAAATACTCAGATACAGGAGACAAGTTTTCTGATGAGAAGGTAGATCAAAGTAACTAAGTGACAATATCTTCATCATTCCTTCAATGCTAGGATTCCTTTCAAGTGCACGACCAATTGAATCTTTCACTTGATTCCACTGATTCTCTGTTCTTTCTTTGGTAGCCAACAAACCAGATATAGAAATGATTGCCAAAGGTAAACCAACACATTTTTCCAAAATTTCCCCAGAAACTTTTTCAAGGTGTGAAGGGCAATTTTCACTGGAATCGAACAACCTTATGTTAAAAAGTTCCCTCGAATGCACCATATCAAGATGCCTTATATTATAAATATGACCATGACATGATGACAAACATGAATCTGCAACCTCATTAATACGAGTAGTGGTGATTATTATACTGCCAGAACTAGTCACGGGGAACACACACTTCAAATCATTCCATGTTTTCACATCCCATAGATCGTCAACAACAATGATGTACCTGCGGATGGATATACGAGCATGGTTTTAATATAGAGAGCATACAATATGAAGCTTTTCTCATTGACAACATACAAAAATATTTACAAAATAAGCTGACATATGTTAAAATGGTATTGTAGACGTAACTCATACATTTACGTCCATGTTAATCTTGCACATTATGGAGAACACATATATAAGCAACAGTTTGAACAGAAAGAATGACGTTAGAAAGTAGGGAGGTACAAGTCCAGTTATATATATATATGCTGAGAAGCAATCATGCCTCTGCAACAAACTTTTTGGTGGGTGTGGGCAAGAAACCAAAAACCCAGGTGTGGTTCCAAACATCTAGTGATTGAAAACAAAGACAGAGTAATTTGGGCACCGGCGAAGTTTCTGGAAAATTGGACATCTTAGTTGTTTCGGTTTGCAGCTTGCCAAATGACCATAACTCACATTTGAATTTAATTAAAATCCAACCAAACTTTTGAGGAAGTTTGAAATTTGACTCAAATTCAGTGTCATCAAAATAGTTTGACCGAAGAGCAAATTTTTTGGTACTTACAAAGAAAAGAAAGCTAGGTAAACATCGAGGGATGGTAGTGGAACTACACCTTAGTCTTTGCGCAAAGTTAATCAAGTTAGCTATTTATGGGAGATCATAATATGCCAGAACAGTAAAAACCTGGTGTCTTATGGTAGTTTGTTGATTTGTATCAACATGATCTTTTTTGTAGTTTACTTATGATTTTGTACATCAACATGATCTTTTGACCATCACATTTTCTAACATCTTAGAAACTATATAATAAATTGTAGAGATGCTGAACCTATTTTATAAAAGAAATTTTGTATGATTTTAGTGTCAAGCCTAAACAAGGTTCTTATGTATTCAAGGATGATAAGTAAATGTGAATAGAAGCAATACCTTTTGTCTCCTAGGAAATTGGTGATCTTGCAGATCATGTGTTCTATATTCCATGCTATTGTGTCAGCATTACCTTGACCGCTAAGTTCGCTAAGAATAGCCCTTAGGATATTTATAATGTCTGGATTTCGCGACACGGATATGAAAGCATGTCTCTCGAATTTTCCTTTGAGTTCTTCATAGACTTGCTTTGCAAGAGTTGTCTTGCCCATACCTCCAGATCCAACGATGGAGACAATCTTCCGTTGTTGTGTTGACGCACGTCCATCCTCTTGTGCCAATAGCTTGATTATCTCAGCCTTGGGTCCATCAATCCCAACGAGCTTTGAGGCATGCTCAAAGATAGCAACAGCTCTAGGGTTAACGGTATCATTTTGTGTGTTATTGACGGTCTGGCGACCGTTGTACCTTGCATTTGTATTGCGCGCCTCAACGATCTGTTTCTTCAGATCCTGAATCTCTCTCCCGATCCGACCGCGAGCCTTCATCTTCCCCAGCTTCCCTAGTGAGCTCTTGATCTTCTCAATGAAGCCATCTGGCTTTTCGTCTTTGTCACCTATGCTCTGCATGAAGTCGTCGATGGCATCGTCCAAGTCATAGGAGAGCTCCCGCACCTCATTCATCCACACCTTATCCCGCACATCAGGATCCTCCTCCTCCGACATCTTGAGGAGAAAAGGATCCATAGCAGCCAGCTCATGAGCGAGGGACTTGATCTCCTTGCGAACTGACTTGAAACGCTTGTACTCGTTGCCGAGCAGAACAAACAGCTTCGCTATGACAGGCTTGAGGACCCCTGTCGCCATGCTAACAAGAGCCACCTCCATGGCCATGCTAGCTGAGAGCTGGCTCAATTAATGCAACGACAGTGTTCTCAATCTACAACCTGACAAAAGCATTGATGGAAGTAAGCCACTATGCCCAAGCATTATAACACTGAACAAGCTAGCTACAAATCGCTACTGCGCCCGCCGCCGCAAGATCGAAGCAGAGTAGCAGAGATGGGGTCGTACCGGTCGTGGAGCCTGGAGTTTTATTGGGTGGCAGCAACTCAGAGACAGCTCGCTGATGGTGTCCGTCGACATAGCTGATTACCTCAGAGAGTAAATAGCTGGTTACCTCTTTTGCTCGTGGTGGATCTGAACCCTGTGGGAAGAGATTGGATTAATGGAAGTGAGGCCAAGCATCGCTGCGCCGAAACTGAAGCGGCATAGGAGGAAACAGAAGCACGGCAATGGGAGACGGGGCGTACAGTACGTACCTAGCGGGAAGGATCCGCGGCGGCGCGTGCAACGTGAGACAAGGGCGAGATAGCAGTGGGCAGGAGAAGGGCAGATCCGATCTGATTAGTTAGTGGGCAGGAGAGGTCTGGGAGTGGGATCTGATTAGTTAAGTCGCTCGTCAGCCCTTGTCTCTCTCGTTTAGTGGGACAATAGATGTATCATCACAACTAAGACGCGTTGTTATATTTTTTTGTAAAATACAAAACAATGCGTGTTCATCTGCTGGTCCGTCTCGTCTCCGGTTGCCTTAGAGCCATGAGGCGATGGATCCCGGCCTTTGCCGACGGGAGGGCTCAATTTTCAGATGTTTCTTTGAGTTTTGTTAAGGCTTGTGTGTCCTGTTCTGAAAGACGAGACGGCGGCGGCTTTCTGAAGATGGAATAAGATTCTCCCCACCTACCCCCATCTTGGTGGTGCGCCAACCATCGTTGGTGGCGTGTGGATGTGTGTCTCCAGCGGATCTGTCTTTGGTGAATTTGTGCCGATCTGGTCGTATTTCATCTACGTTCATGTGTTTTCAAGTTGGGTCATTCCAATCTATGCCGCTCTTCTTCGGCGGCGGTTACTGTTCTGATGCGCTGGTCCTATGAGGTCTTAGCACGACAATTTCCCGACTGTCTAACATAACAATTTTTGCCAGACTCCGGCGAGGGAGGGACGATAATGGCGGCACGCCTTAGGCTCGCTTCAGTGCTTGTAGTCGTCCCTAGATGGTCTATGGATGTAGATACAATTTTTATTATTTCTAGTGTTCGTTATACTTTCATGATTAAATATGAATAGATGAGAATTTTTCCAAAAAAAAAAGGTAAGAGTGGGCTATCACTACAAAGTTGAACGGGTGCTCTCATGCTCTTCCAACCCGGCCATATAGTTGCATTTGCTTGCCCATAAACATATGTGTCGTCATTCTAATTAAATAAGTAACCCTCTTGATTGCAAAAGCCTTACCATTTAATTTGGTCTCCCGAATTGTTAATTAAGCTTAGATATCCTACCACGCTGATTTGACCAACACTCAACAAAAACAAACTGAAAAATACACGTATATATGTACAACGAGGATGATGTGGCCAATACCATTGACTCCGTTCTGCCGGTGGAGGATCCGGCACGGATCGGGCTACATCCGGAAGAGAGGAAGGAGATGGTGCGCCGTGCCGTTCACCGGAGAACCGCGGCGACGGCAGTCAAGCCATGGAAGGGCCCTATACCTAAGGTACAACTTCCAAACCTTACTCTTTTCGACTTGATTCATCCGGATTCGTGGAAGATCGTCAAGAATAAAAGGCAGATGCGCCGGATGAGGACAGGGCAGCCGCCGGCGGCGGTGGCTGCTGCCACCCCGTCGATCGGGATCCGCACATCTCGTCAGGATCGCTTGAACCACATGTTGGGCCGAGGTGGGCTAACTGTGCCAGTTTCTCACGACATTGGGTGTGGGCCGGTGCAAGCTGGGTATGAGGCCCAGGCGAGACCGAGCGCCACAGGAGACGACGGTATAGCCGCATGCACGAACGAGAAACCGTTCTGTTCGATCGATCTATTACCGCGCCCTAGGCCTCGCCGGATCGGGACGCCGCTGCTCCCTCCGTGCGGCACCGGTCGAGCTCGCCGGATCCCTACCCTTCGTGCGATGTCGGGCAGAGGGATGGGGGGCCTGCCGCCACCGGCGCCAACGCCCCAGGTGGCCAGGGACAGGGCCGGAGCTACCGGGCCACCACCGCCGGGAGGCTCTAGATGGGGCGCTGCCGCTGCTGCGCCGGGCGTGCCTGGCGGAGCCGGCCGGGCTGTGGCTGCATCTGGGCGGCCAGGCGGTCACCATGGGCTGCGGCCTCCGATGCAGGCGGCTGCCAAACAGACCGCGCGGCACGCGGGGATTGACGCCCAGGCCAAAGGCGGAGGCGCAGTGGGCGCTGGCCGTGGTGCTGCCGCAGCGTACCGCCCGACGGTGCCAACTCAGACAGGAACTACGGCTGCGGGCAGGGGCGCTGGGACTGGACAAAACATAGTGGTGCCGGCCCAGGGTCTTGCACCACCTCGGGGAGCTCCCACGCCGCACTTCGTAGCGAGACCGGCTCAGAACCGGTCGGGACCGTCGCAGACGAGGCATATGTTGACAGGTCCAGAGTCCGTTGAGCAACCCCGAGGGCAATGGGGGGATGACGGTGTGGATGCGTATGGACAAGGGAACCACCGTGGGTCTTCATCTACGGGTGGAGGTCGAGGATATGCCTGGCAGGGTGACGGGTCAGCGGAGCGACCTTTCCTTGGGCCTCCGGGTGGCTTTGTCGAGGGGACATCTGGCCCAGAGCACCGGCAGAGAGGGGGCTACCGTGGATATCGAGGTGGTCGGGGTGGTGGCCGTGGGAGGTTTCGTCGACAGCCTCCGCCCCCGACTGTCGCTGACCATGGGGCGACAGCTATGGAGGCAGATAACACTCAGTCCACCGAGCTTACTGGTCAGGCGACGGAGGTGGTAACGGCACTGGCTACTGTTGAGGCTCCTGTGCCTGGGACGGTGGCTGTGGCATCGGACAGGGCTGATTCTGAGAGGGCAGCCAAGTGGGCGCGCAAGAAGGAAAAGATGCTCTGTTATCGGTGTGGTGAAAAGGGCCATTTTATTGCAGAGTGCGCGGCCGAGTTGTGTGACTCATGTGGCAAGCCAGCACATGCTTCGGGAGAGTGCCCGGTCTTGCGTGACCAGGTTCCGGCTCTGACTATGTATGGACTATATTGCGCGGAGCTGTTGTTCTTCGAGTCCCCGGTTGCGAGGGACCTCCCAGAAGAGCCACAAGGCCAGAATACCGGGATTGTGAAAGCAACACAGGGCGAGGTGACTGAGGCACAGATTATCCGGAGGCTTCGGGAATTGGTACCAGGGGATTTTCAGTGGGAATTGGTCAGCATAGAAGCTAATGCCTTTAAGGTGGATTTTCCTACAGTGGAGGATTTACAGAAACTGTTGAGTTTTGGCTTGTGTAGAGTTCCTGGTACTACGTGTATCTTGGAGTTTCACGAGTGGACGAAGGTGGAACCTAAAGGAAAGCCGCTCACGAAGATCTGGTTACGGTTCTCTGGGGGCCCATCTAAGCCCCTGCAGGATGTTCGAGTTGTAGCCAGCATGGGTATCATGGTTGGTAAGACGGAGAGGGTGGACATGGCGTTCACTCGGGCTCATGGAGTGGCTCGGATTTTGGTGAGTGTTCTGAATGTGGATTTCGTGCCTGACGTGGTACATTGGACCTATAGGGGCGAGGTATTCCCGCTCGACATAGAGTTTGAGGACGCCGAGATGCCTGCCGATGGAGTTACTGGGGATGATGTGGATATGCACGAGAGTGATGGTGGTGCGGGAGACAAGGGGGCGCCACCCGAGTCTGATCGAGAGGGGTCGACCGGGTCTCGCCCAGATGCTCAGTTGCCTGGGGAGGGGACCGGGGTTGAACCGACACCGTCTCACTCGGTTTCCACGACAACACTGCGGTTTGGGTCCTTTGCGCCTGCTTCTGCGCCTCCCAGACTATGGAGCGATAGGGTGGAGACTGATGATGTGCTTGAGCACACGCTTCCTATACTGGACATTGCGGGATCTGCAGTGCGGGCTGTAGTGCCGGAGGTCGAACCTCTTTCCCCTGCTTCACCGATTGCCGTGCTTCCAGCAATGGCATCTTCGTCCGAGGTTGGCCTTGGAGGTCGGGGATCAGGACAGGTGGTCGTGCCCCCCCCCCCCATCCTGTTATGTCGCCGGTGGTGCCGGCCAAGTCGGGGCCTGCCAGCGCTAGGTGTGGGAGCCCGAGGCAGGTGGCCTCGGGTCCTTCCCCTCAGGACCTGGCTATGCCTCTCGCGTCTCTTATGATGCCGGGGGAGGGAGGGCTGGGGCAGGAGGCCCCAGACATCCCATCCTCGTCTGCGGTCAGGAGGACCGCCCCATCGGCGACTTCGTCACTTCGATCTGAGCCGGTGGTCGGGGCAGGAGGAGGGACTGGGCAGGTGGCCCCAGTTGTCCTGTCTCTTGTCCCACCCACCGGGCACTTGTCCGAGGGCATTGGGAGCCCGCGGCCTCCTCACTCTCGCGATGAGGTTACTGCTTTTGGTGGCATCCCAGACCCGGTCTCGACGGGGAGATGGATGAGTGCTCGCGTTCTGGACCTTCCAGAGGTGGACGATATGCAGCAGCGGTGCGCTATGAGGGCGGCCAAGCTTCACGATGCTGCGATCTCTACTGGTATGTCCGTTAACATATCTAATTCTTTATTGCATTTTGCTCCTGAGGAGATTATTAATAATGCAAACCAATTAGGAGTTTCACTAGGCGCTACTGATAATGAAATTTCCAATTCGGTGAATGATATGTTAGATTTAGAGGCGGAGAGGGCCTTAGAGACTATTCGCAATTTGGCTGCAGTCAAACCCATGAATGATGCGGAAATTGATGCATTAGGGGTTAGAGTGTTAAATAATCTATGTGCGGATTTAGCACCTTCTAATCAGGAGTCTGAGGGTGATGATGCGTCCTTAGATGAGCCAGCCGGCGGTCCCGTTGAACCCGGTTATGAGGACCGGGTGACGGAGCCCACTAAACCTAAGCGTAAGTGGACACGAAAGATTTATCCCGACTCTGCAGTTCGTAGGAGTGCTAGGTTTCGGACTGCTAAAAAATTCCATGACGAGCTATGAAAGGAATCTTTTGGAATAGCAGAGGTCTGAAGGACTTGGCTAAAAGAAGGTTTCTTGCTGAAGCCTCGCTGGAACATCGATTAGACTTTATTGCTTTATCAGAAACCGGTAGAGACAATTTTGCGCCGCAGTTTCTCTCTTCTCTTGTGGGAGGTATTGATTTCGATTGGCATTGTCTCCCACCACGAGGTAGGTCGGGAGGTATCTTACTGGGTGTGAGATGTGAATCTCTTGAAGTCCGGAGTGTAATAATGGGTGACTTCGCGGTTAAGTTTCGAGTTAGGTCTAAAGTTGAGGGGTTCAACTGGGCTTTGGTAGCAGTCTATGGTGCTGCACAACCCGAGCTTAAACCAGAGTTTCTAGCGGATCTTGTTCGGATATGTGGGTCCGAACAACTCCCGATTTTGGTCGGAGGTGATTTCAATATCATTAGGAGGAGAGAGGAGAAAAATAATGATAACTTTGACGGCAGATGGTCATTTATGTTCAATACCATTATTGAAAGCTTAGATCTAAGGGAGATAGAGCTTTCTGGTAGAAAATTTACCTGGGCTAATGCTCTTCCAAACCCGACGTATGAAAAGCTTGATCGGGTTCTCGCCAGCGTGGAATGGGAACATAAGTTCCCTCTTGTTACAGTGCAAGCTCTCACGCGGGGCATATCCGATCACACACCATTGTTCGTCGACTCAGGGGAGCCGAATCATATGGGTAACAAAAACACCTTCTCTTTTGAAATGGCTTGGTTCGAATGCGAGGGGTTCTTAGACATCATAGCCCGGGAGTGGGCCAAGGGTGTCGGAGGAAGGACGGCGGTCGAGCGCTGGCAGAATAAGATTAGGCATTTGAGAAGTTTCTTACGGGGATGGGCTAAGCAACTTAGTGGGGTGTATAAGATTGAGAAGGATAGGCTCCTATCTCTTATACAGGCCTTGGATGTAAAAGCAGAGTCCGCGATGTTGTTGCCTGCGGAGAAGAGACTGAAAGAACTTCTCCGCGAAGAAGAATTGAAGTGGGCTTTGCGTGCCAAGGTCAGCAAAGTAGTCCACGGGGACGCGAATACTCAATTCTTCCACCTCATTGCTAATGGTAAGCACAGAAAGAAGCGTATCTTTCAGCTCGAGCAGGATGAGGGTACTATTGTAGGTCAGGACAATCTCAAAACTTATATTACCGAATACTATAGACAGTTATTTGGACCGCCGGAGGATAATTGTGTGTCCCTAGATGAGTCCAGGAACGAGGACGTGCCTCAATTGTCTACTGCTGATAATGATATCCTGGTTGCCCCGTTTTCGGAACAGGAGGTGTTCGATGCTATTGCACAAATGAAGAACAATAAGGCTCCCGGTCCGGATGGGTTCCCGGCCGAGTTCTATAAAAGATGCTGGCACATTATTAAGGGGGATTTATTACCGATGTTTCATGATTTATTCTCCGGGCAGCTTCAACTATTTCACTTGAATTTTGGAACTATCACATTGCTCCCGAAGAAAACGGATGCTGTGAGGATTGAGCAGTTCCGACCGATCTGTCTCCTCAATGTTAGTTTCAAAATCTTCACCAAGGTCGGGACTAATAGGCTCACACAGATTGCGCAATCTATGGTGCAGCAATCCCAAACTGCTTTCATGCTGGACAGGAACATCCTTGAAGGGGTTGTTGTCCTTCATGAAACGCTTCATGAAATCCATTCCAAGAAATTAGATGGATTAATTTTTAAGGTGGATTTCGAAAAAGCGTACGATAAGGTCAAGTGGTCATTCCTCCAACAGGCACTGCGTATGAAAGGTTTCGATGATGCCTGGCGCCGACAGGTTGACTCATTTACGCAAAAAGGGAGTGTGGAAATTAAAGTGAACGATGACATAGGTCATTATTTCCAGACACATAAAGGCCTAAGACAAGGAGATCCGATGTCTCCTATCCTGTTTAACATTGTGGTGGATATGTTAGCAATTTTGATAGGAAGGGCGAAGGAGAATGGCCAAGTCGGTGGGTTGGTACCTCATCTTGTTGAGGGAGGTGTTTCCATCCTTCAGTACGCCGATGATACGATCATCTTTATGGAGCATGATTTGGCCAAAGCAAGAAATATGAAGCTAGTGTTATGCCTGTTTGAACAATTGACCGGGTTAAAGATTAACTTTCATAAGAGCGAGCTGTTCTGCTTTGGTAGAGCCAAAGAAGACCAGGAATCTTATAGGCAATTGTTTGGGTGCGAGTTGGGGAGTTTACCCTTCTCTTACCTAGGTATTTCGATACACCACCGTCGGCTAACAAACAGCGAATGGAAATGCATCGAGGATCGATTTGAGAAAAAACTGAGCTGTTGGAAGGGTAAGCTCATGTCATACGAAGGCCTTTGATATTAATTAATTCGGTGCTCACGAGTATGCCTATGTTTCTCTTATCCTTCTTTGAAGTCCCAGTTGGTGTTAGGAAACGACTGGACTTCTATCGGTCGCGTTTCTTTTGGCAGGGTGATGAACTTAAAAGAAAATACCGGCTTGCTAGATGGGACATCATCTGTAGACCGAAGGACCAAGGGGGTCTCGGCATTGAAAATCTTGAAGTTAAGAACATATGCCTTCTTAGTAAGTGGTTGTTGAAGCTGTCTTCCGGGACTGAGGCCATGTGGGCGCAGATCCTCCGCAACAAGTACCTCCAGACTAAGACATTATCCCAGGTCGTAGTCAGGCCAACTGATTCGCCTTTCTGGAAAGGACTAATGAAAGTCAAACAATCTTTGTTTAATAGGACGAGATTTGTTATTGGAAACGGTACAAGTACACGTTTCTGGAAGGATACTTGGCTTGGTGAATCACCTTTAGCCATCCAATATCCGTCTTTATATCGGATTGCTCAACGACGGGACGTGTTCGTGGCAACGGTATTCCAGTCTGCCCCCCTTAATATCCAGTTTAGACGGTCGCTAGCGGGCAATCGATGGGAACAATGGCTCCATTTAGTTAGGAGACTGATGGAGGTTCAACTCTCTCACCATCCCGATATATTGCGCCGGAAGTTGACTAGCTCTGGAGTATTTACAGTCAAATCAATGTATATTGATGTTATTAATTCGTATGCTATTCCAACTTCCAAGTATGTTTGGGCTGTCAAAGTTCCTTTAAAAATTAAAGTGTTTATGTGGTTTGTCCATAAACAAGTTATTTTAACAAAGGACAACTTGATTAAACGCAATTGGACAGGACCTACTAGGTGTAGTTTCTGTGATCGGGATGAGACGATTAAACATTTATTCTTTGATTGCCCGTTGGCCAAAGTCCTGTGGCGAACGGTTCATATTACTTTTAATATTACTCCACCGACTTGGGTCAATGCTTTATTTGGGACATGGCTTAATGGGGTTAAGCCTGAAATAGCAAGCCATATTCGGGTTGGAGCTTCCGCTTTGTTATGGACTATCTGGAATTGCCGAAATGATTTGGTTTTTAACAGAGCATCACGGATTCATTTTTTGCAGGTCATTTTCCGAGCTATGGTACTGATCCGTTCGTGGTCGCTACTCACTCCGATGGAGGCCAGGGAGCATTTGGTTACTGGATCCATCCGCTGGGAGATGGTAGCTCGGGATATTTTCAACCGGTTTGGATGGCGGTCATGTAATAGGATAGGCAATTAGTTTCCCTATCTATTTTAAGTCAGCCGGTTGTGGCATCTTTTTTTGGGCTAGCTTGTGTATCTAGCCGTCGGTTGCTCTGGATGAGCTGCATTTATTTTTTGCTTGCTGTTTGGCTCGAGACTTTGGAACCTTGTGGACACCTTTATTAATAAGATGGCCGTATGCATCTTTTTGATGCAGAGGCCGGGGAGACCCCCCTTTTCGAAAAAAAAATGATTGCGAAGCATCAACTAAATGTTTTTGGCGGACTTGTTCTGTTGAAGGAAACAGCTAGTGCATTTCCAAACCAGTAAGGCGTGTACGTCCACCCCCTGCTAGTTGCAGGATGATGAGTGAAAGCTGATATAACTATGTATATATTTGATTTGCAGATCACCATCCATCGTCCACCCTTGACAGCAGGATGATGAGTAAGAGCCTTCTTGCCAATTAAAAGCAGCCGCCAAAGTCGCCGTTCAAAATTCAACCATATACTAAAAATTTCCTCTAAAGGTAATGAAATTTCCAAAAACATATACAGATAGTTTAAATCTACCAAGCCACACAAATTTATGTCAAAACTACACCCACATACTAAAAAGAAAAAACCCTGCTATGAATGGTATTTGTATCTAATTTGGCTGTGAATATTATTCCCTGCCGACAAGCAAGAGCACATCACGCCACCGGATTATTAGTATTGTGTGGTCCCGTCATGAATATTTTTATGGTAATAGACAAAGTGTAAGAAGAGGCAACTAGCTAGCTGGTACCATACACTGGATCATTGCGTCTATTGTTGTCTTGTTAACCTGCTGCTTGGAGAGTTCTCTCGCAATGCAACTCTAGTTCCTGCAACCTTGCATCCGCGCGCCTTCGTCCTTCTGATTCTGAGGTTCATCATCTCATCCATGTAAGCTTCAGACCATTCCTTAGCTGTTCTAACTTTCTAAGATTTCCGGCTTCCAGAAATACTGATGTTCGTGTTTCTTTTTTTCCTTCAGGAATTCACTGATTTATCTAGCTGCTTGTTTCCCACTTCTACAGGTTCTTCATCCACCAAAATAGGGGGAATTATTTTTTTCTCCTGTTTGTGATTCATTTACCTCTCGTAAGTCAAAGGGAACAAGCAGAACACTGATTTTTTTTGCTATTCCATGGAGCGGGTGGCGCTGGTTGGTTTACAATTGGTAGTGTCGCCGATCCTGAAGAAACTCATCGCGGATGCCTCAACTTACCTTGGGGTTGACATGGCGAGTGAGCTCCATGAACTGGAGACCACCATCATGCCGCAGTTCGAGCTCATGATTGAAGCAGCTAGCAAGGGCAACCACAGGATCAAGTTGGAAAAATGGGTCCAAGAGCTCAAAGAAGCCATCTGCAAAGCCGAAGACCTGCTCGACAAGCATGAGTACAACCTCCTCAAGCACCAAGCAAAGAGCGGGAGTGCCTCCACCAGCACTTGTATGCATCTTGCATGTAACTGGCTGTCCAATCTGGGCACCAAGAACAGGAAGGTACTTCACCAGCTCAAGGAACTAAAGGTCATTCTTGCCAAAGGCAAGGAGCTCCGTGAACTTCTTTGCTTACCAGCTGGTAATAATAGTGCAGAGGGCCCTGCTATTCCTCAAACCACATCATTACCACCTCTGAAAGTAATAGGTCGTGACAAGGATCGCGATCGTATAATAAACTTTCTTACCGAGCCTGTTGGTGCTGCCACCGATGCTATATATTCAGGTCTGGCTATTGTTGGAGCAGGAGGCATGGGAAAATCCACCTTGGCACAACATGTTTACAATGACAAGAGGGTACAAGAACATTTTGATGTCCGGATGTGGGTGTGCATCTCACGCAGACTTGATGTCCGTCGTCATACACGGGAGATCATCGAGTCCGCGGCCAAGAGGGAGTGCCCGCGTGTTGATAATCTGGATACTCTCCAGTGCCAACTAAGGGACATGCTGCAGATATCAGAGAAAGTCTTGCTTGTGTTGGATGATGTTTGGTTTGATGATTCGAGCAGTCAGATGGAATGGGACCAGCTGTTAGCACCTCTGGTTTCACAGCTCAAGGGGAGCAAAGTTTTGGTAACTTCTCGACGGGATACATTTCCCTGTGCTCTTCGCTGCGAAAAGGTGCTCCGGTTGGATACCATGGAAGATACTCAGTTCCTTGCACTCTTCAAATACTATGCCTTCGCTGGGGCAGAAATCATAAACCTTTCATTGCTTGAAAGGCTAGAAGAGATTGCAGAGAAGATAGCTAAAAGGCTTGGACAGTCTCCCTTGGCTGCAAAAGTGGTGGGTTCGCAGTTGAAAGGGAAAATGGATATCTCTGCCTGGAAAAATGCTCTAACTTTAAAGATTGAAAACTTAAGTGAGCCCAGGACAGCCCTGTTGTGGAGTTATCAGAAGTTAGATCCACGTCTTCAGAGGTGCTTTGCATATTGCAGCTTGTTTCCAAAAGGGCACAAATATGACACTGATGAGTTGGTTCACCTGCTTGTAGTGGAGGGACTTGTTGATTCAAGCAACCAGAATAGGAGAATGCTAGATATTGGAAAGGATTACATCAATGAGATGGTCTCTGGATCTTTCTTGCAACCAGTTTCTAGTAGATTTCAGGGCACATACTACATCATGCATGATCTTCTTCATGATTTGGCAGAGTCACTCTCTGAACAAGACTGCTTCAGATTAGAGGATGATAAGGTGACAGAAATACCATGCACCGTCCGACATCTATCTGTATGTGTTGAGAGTATGAAACGACATAAGCACAATATCTGCAAGCTACGTAATTTACGCACTGTTATCTGCATCGAACCGCTTACAGATGACATAAGTGGTATTTTCGATCAGGCTCTGCAATATTTGAAGAAGTTACGTGTGCTCCATTTGTGCTTTTACAATAGCAGCAAGCTACCTGAATCTGTAGGTGTGCTGAAGCACCTTCGGTATTTGAACCTCGTCAAAACTTCTATTGCCGAGTTGCCTGGATCATTATGTGCTCTTTATCACCTACAGGTACTTCAGTTAAACGATAAAGTTAAGAGCTTGCCTGACAAACTCTGCAATTTAAGCAAGCTACGGTATCTTGAAGGGTACCGCGATCTGACATACAGGATGTATGAAGTAGCTCTGCCTCAAATCAGTTATGTAGGCAAGCTAACTTTGCTCCAACATCTCAAAGAATTTTGTGTGCAAAAACAGAAGGGGTCTGAGTTGCAACAGCTCAGTGACATGAAAGAGCTTGGTGGCAGTTTAAGTGTCAGAAATCTGGAGAATGTCAGTGGAAAGAATGAGGCCATAGACTCTATGCTGTATCAGAAAAGTCACCTTGGAACCCTGTGTCTCGTGTGGAGTTCCAATAATGACGCAAGTGTAGAGGACAGTTTACAGTTGGAGATTATAGAAGGTTTGATGCCGCCGCCTCAACTTCAGTGCCTCGAAATTGAGGGTTACAACTGTGCCACGTATCCAAGTTGGCTACTTAAGGGTTCGTATTTTGAAAATTTGCAATCTTTTAAGCTTGTGAACTGCAGTGCGTTAGAAGGCCTACCACTCAATACCGATCTCTTCAGGCATTGCACTAAACTGCAGCTCCAGAATGTGTCAATTCTGAAAACATTATCTTGTCTTCCAGCAGCACTTACTCACTTAATGATTGGCAGTTGTCCATTGCTTACGTTTATTACTGATGGTGAGCTAGAACAGCGTGATGAGAGAGAGAACATCATGAGGACAGACTACTTGGCATCACAACTTGCCTTCATATGGGAGGTGGATTCCCGATCAGAAATTAGGAAAGTATTATCATCAGAACATTCATCTCTGAAGCAGTTGATGGATGCTGACAAGTCACATCTTCAAACCATTGCAAGTGCTGTAGAAAGAGAAAACAACGAGGTAATACTGAAAGAGGATATCATCAAGGCGTGGATATGTTGCCACGAGCAGAGGATTGGATTCATTTACGGAAGAAGCATCGGGATGTCGTTGGTTCCACCGTCAGGGCTTTGTCGACTTCACCTTTCTTCGTGCAGTATTACAGATGGGGCATTAGCTGTTTGCCTTGATGGTCTCACCTCACTGACAAGGTTGACCTTAGAGGAGATCATGACTTTAACTACACTTCCCTCGCAAGATGTACTACAGCATTTGACAAAGCTTGACTACATGTTCATCAAATCTTGCTGGTGTTTGAGGTCACTAGGAGGCTTAAGAGCTGCTACCTCTCTTTTGGAGGTTAGGTTGATTACCTGCCCTTCGTTAGACTTGGCACGTGGAGCAGATTTATTGCCATTATCTCTGAAGGAGCTCGTTATATCCCATTGCGTTGTCGCAGCCAATTTCTTCAGTGGTGACTTGCCGCAGCTGGTAGACCTTTCCATGTTTGGGTGCAGAAGCGCTGCATCCTTGTCGATTGGCCATCTGACCTCTCTTGAATCATTATCTCTAGGAGATTTCCCGGATCTGTGCTTTCTTGAAGGATTGTCTTCCCTGCAAGTCCATCATGTGCATTTGACAAATGTTCCGAAGCTAACTGCGGAGTGCATCGCACAGTTTCGGGCACAGAAATCACTCTATGTTAGCAGCCCTGCGATGCTCAACCACATGCTCTCGGCTGAAGGCTTTACAGTTCCATCATTTCTTTGTCTTGAAGGATGCAAGGATCCATCCGTTTCATTTGAGGAATCTGCAAATTTCACTTCAGTCAAGTGCCTGAGATTACGCGATTGTGAAATGAGTTCCCTGCCAGGAAATCTCAAGTGCTTCTCCAGCCTGACGACACTTCAAATCCATATGTGCCCCAATATATCATCGTTGCCAGATCTGCCATCCTCCCTCCAGAGGATAGTCGTGTGGAATTCCGAACTCCTCGAGAAGAGCTGCCGAGCACCTGATGGAGAAAGCTGGCCAAAGATTGAGCATATCCGCTGGAAACAATTCACAGAATTTTGATCCAGCTTCTCAGCTACAATGATAATGGGAAGGTAAAGATTCCACCAGTGCACTCTCAAAGATAATCTCTTGTACTGTACTATTTATTTCAAAGATTTTTACTGTTTTAAATGCTTCATTTAAACAGGGGGCTCGAGACCTGCCCTCTCCAGTGACCTCGTCCACCTGTGATCAAACCGAGTACCTCCAACTCGTCTTACCCCAGTTCAACTCTCTCCTGTCTGTTGCCGAATGATCCATCGACTTCACCGAGACATGTCTAACTATGCATCCTGGTGTACTATCATTGTAGTTTTGTTTCATTATCCTCCCTTTGTGTTACTTTTGGTTGGTACTGGTTGTACCTGCTATATGAGTATGTTGTGATTTCTGGAGGCCAAGATCCATATAAACATTGTTGTGTTTCTTTTGGAAAAAATAAAAGTAACTGGGAGGCTGTTTTGGATAAAATTACTTAATTTTAAAAAGAAAATCCGGCTAGCAATGCTCTTCCTCTGGTTTATCTTTACCAATGTTCTGTGTTGGGTGCATCATTCATACTGTCAACTAATGTCCGCCCCGGCCCAGTTTCAGTTCACGTGGATCTGTGTTGTACTATGAATCTACCATGCATGTGATTTCTTTGTTAAACATGATCGATGCCTGGCTATGCACGCCAAGTGTGGCCTTGTGCGCCAAGGCTTCTGTAGGGTAGTTTGGTTAGAGTTTATCTCTATCTCTCTCTATCCTCTTAAACCTCCCTGTAATATCTCTGTGGTAGAGGAATAGAAGCAGTCAGGTGCGCACAAAGGTGGACAACTGAGAATTGCGGCCCTCCCCCCTCCCCCGCCGCCGCTCCCGCGAGCGACGCGGGGGAAACCCTAGCCGCCGGCTCTCCGCGCCCTCCCTCCCTCCTCTTCCCCTCGCCGCCGCCGGCAAGGGCCAGCGGGCGAAGCCCGGCTGGCTTCGGCGGCGGCGGGGCCTCACTTCTCCTCCCCTCGCCCTCCCCCGGCTAGCGCGGGACAGCCCGGGCACGCGGAGGCGCTGCACTGGCGTGGGGCGCAGCGGGTGCGGCGGCGGGTGCTCTGGGCGGCGGCGCGCGGAGCTTCCTCTTGCGGCGCGGCGGCTGCGGCCTCTGGTGGTGTCATACCCGTCGGATCCAGCCAGATCTGGCGCCGACGGCCCGACGGGACTGCGTGCGGCTTGGATCACGAGCGACCTGCCCTGCCGCGGCCGGTGGCTGGTGGGGTAGGTGGCGTGGCGGCGGGGCCTCCAGTTTGGGTGGCGCTGGTTGTTGGAAATATGCAATAATAAATTAGTTATTATCATATTTCCTTGTTCATGATAATCGTTTATTATCCATGCTAGAATTGTATTGATAGGAAACCCAGATACATGTGTGGATACATAGACAACACCATGTCCCTAGTAAACCTCTAGTTGACTAGCTCGTTGATCAATAGATGGTTACAGTTTCCTGACCATGGACATTGGTTGTCGTTGATAACGGCATCACATCATTAGGAGAATGATGTGATGGACAAGACCCAATCCTAAGCCTAGCACAAAGATCATGTAGTTCGTATGCTAAAGCTTTTCTAATGTCAAGTATCATTTCCTTAGACCATGAGATTGTGCAACTCCCGGATACCATAGGAATGCTTTGGGTGTGCCAAACGTCACAACGTAACTGAGTGGCTATAAAGGTGCACTACGGGTATCTCCGAAAGTGTCTGTTGGGTTGGCATGAATCGAGACTGGGATTTGTCACTCCATGTGACGGAGAGGTATCTCTGGGCCCACTCGGTAGGACATCATCATAATGTGCACAATGTGATCAAGGAGTTGATCACGTGATGATGTGTTACGGAACGAGTAAAGAGACTTGCCGGTAACGAGATTGAACAAGGTATCGGATACCGACGATCGAATCTCGGACAAGTACAATACCGCTGGACAAAGGGAATTGAATACGGGATTGATTGAATCCTCGACATCGTGGTTCATCCGATGAGATCATCGTGGAACATGTGGGAGCCAACATGGGTATCCAGATCCCGCTGTTGGTTATTGACCGGAGAGTCGTCTCGGTTATGTCTGCATGTCTTCCGAACCCATAGGGTCTACACACTTAAGGTTCGGTGACGCCAGGGTTGTAGAGATATTAGTATGCGGTAACCCGAAAGTTGTTCGGAGTCCCAGATGAGATCCCGGATGTCACGAGGAGTTCCGGAATGGTCCGGAGGTAAAGATTTACATATGGGAAGTCCTATTTTGGCCACCGAAAAATGTTCGGGATTTTTCGGTATTGTACCAGGAAGGTTCTAGAAGGTTCCGGAATGGGGCCCACCTGCATGGGGGACCCACATGAACGTGGGTAGTGGGGGCAAGGCCCCACACCCCTGGTCAAGGCGCACCAAGATCCCCCCTTAGAAGGAACTAGTAAGCGTGCACGTGCAACGCACGTATAACCCTATGACAAAAAAACAAAAGTGATTAAAGACTGGACAGTTGACTGTCTAGGGTTACATCTAGCATTACGTCTAATGCCCTATCACTACAATCAACCTATCATTGGCTTCATCAACAAGTTCTGGGCCCACTATGATGCCACTTAAAAAGTTTGACGTCTGTCTTGCCGAACAACGTATCTACCTTCCAGACTCACGCAGATACATGATAATTGTACTGCCAGCTTCTATTACCTCGTTACTATGAGGTATAGGTTGTATGCCCTCCATGTATTTTGCATACAAAAGAAGGCATTAACCAGCACCATGTAGGAGAGATGACATTCAGAAGCATTTATGTAAGAACCAGTCCAAGGAAGCTTGCGAGCACCTTCAATATACTTTGGAACCTTGGCTGTTGCAGCATTCTCTTGTATCTTGTATTTTGATTTCCTTACCAACACTTCTTGTATATATCCAATAAGATACCAGTAGAACCATCTATCACAGTCACACACACACACCCATCTTTTCTTTAAATGCATATGTACCAAGAAATATCTGCGATCTGGTAGCATACAGCTTCACCTCCTCACGTCACCAGAGCATTAACGCTCTAAACTCATGTTGAAACACCACAACCGAAACTCAGATGTCTTTCCACGTCTGGTTCATTCAGGTTTAGGAGAGCATAGTTCTGTTGATAGAGCACAACACAATTTTGGTCCTATCTTTTTATTTCAAAACAGAATGTATGTTTTGAATTATCACCAAGTCAGAAATTAGAGAAGAGTAATAGTTATGCAAACAGCCTAAATACATGGGGGATTCCTCTATACACATCCCCAGAAAGTACCATAGTAACCATCTTGTGGTAAAGTGCAGCTGTATATTTTGTCTACACCCCAAGGAAACAATGTCATTTTTTAGGTGCAGCTGCATATTCCTGTTGCATATTTTTCACATACACAATCTAATCAGACTATCAGGCACTCAATTTTGAGTGAACAAAACATTCTCATTAAGCGATTAAAAGTTTATCATGATATCTATGGTATAATAAAATAAACAAACCAAATACAAGCTATATATATGATTACTGAAAATAGTTGTTTGCTATCAAGAAAAGTAATGGTGTTGCAGCAAGATGATCTGAATGTAAATCAAATGGAGCCGAATGCTGAACCTACTTCTTGCGGCTAGCTCGTCTAACAATGGAATATGAGTAACCCATTTGTATGAGAAGACAAGTGAGTCAGAACTCTCGTGTATTCACATTGAGCGATTACATGGGTTTATATACATGCATGTCCAACGATTGAGCCCTATCTAATCATGATAAGCATGAGGATCGTGCGGAGTGCTACGGCCGTTGCGGAGGCAGGCGGGCGGGCGCCGTACATGGTGATCGCTCCTGAAGACTCGGTGCAGCCGGTGGAGTGGGAATCGTGAAAGGGGTTCCAACAGTATGCACTACCTTATTGCAGTAGCTAAAGGGGCCTGTCCCCCACTCGCTCATGTCATCGGCTATCAGCTATCACGGATGATGAGATGTATCATGTATGCTCTTAGCATTACTAAAAAAAGGATACCTGAACGATAAGATGTATTCTCTTAGAATTACTCAAAATCAAAGAGTCCACTTTTAAATTTTCCAACATCTGAGTTGGAACTTTATATCTCTAATTATCCTCTACTAAAAAAACATGTCAATTACTCGCAAAACCTGCCATCACCAAAACATCAAACACTTGCAGCATAGAGCATCGTATCTACCATTATATATCATCGGCTCGTCTCATGTTGCCTAAATCTACATGGACCAATCAAATAGATAGCATATGAAAGGCAAAACTGAACCAGTTCAAACAAAGGCAAAGAATCTTCAGGCTCTGTACCAACAATGGGATTGCTCCTATTTTTGATAGGCTACAGCCATGGAAAAGATGCAGCCGATGGGCGGCCCGAAGATGATGTTGACACGGCGGCCGGCAGTGGCGAGGAGGCCATAGAGAAAGGTGGCGGCATGAGGAACACGAGAGATAAGGTAGGTGGTGTTAGGTGTGGTTGTAAGATGCATAAGCTTTCAGGGACACTAATAAATACAAAAACGGTGCTAAGATGCTTCATAATTTACATTCATCTGCCTACATGATTCTTCTCCTAGCATGTTATGAGTTTGTGAGAAAAAACAGACCCAAAGAACAATGCGGCATTAATGGCACAAGTTTACATTTAGAAAGGGTAAAGGTTTCAGTTTCATCAGGGAATATATCTATTTCACGATCGACTGAAAACCAATTAGCATTCATTCAATTTTTCCAGCTAGTAGAAGATTCAAAACTGTATGTATGACTCGTGTACTGTATGTCCTGTGTGGACAACCCCAAAAAAAGGACTGAAAATGGTCAGCTTCATTTAAATTTGAGACCAAATGAAAAGCTTACAACTATATGTATGACAAAAACGTAACATGGTCTGCATGTCAGTTCTAAAGGATCTTAAAGCTGATTTCTTTGTAGCCCATTTACAACCGGACATACAGCAACTTGTGCATATACCGACACTAATTCCCATACAATCCTGGTTCATGCAAATTTAAGAAACAAGATATACAACTCCATTTCAGAAATTTCAGTACACCTAGAAAATACTGTAAAACATGTATAGCCAAATAGTAAGTCATGAGTATTTCAGTAGTAAATCATGTGCACTGAAATCGTGGACGCTGCCAAAAAATGGCACCTGCTTGTGTCGAGATAATCTATCATCTTTCAAAAAGATATTGTATCATGTTAACTCTTAAATCCACTCACAACCATAAGGTGCAGTAATCTAAAGCCGAACAATGCGTTAAATCAGCTTTTCTAACAAAGCTCTATAACAGAACAAATTATGCACAACAACAATGTACAAAAGAAAGAGAAAACTCTAAACTGCTCTTTGGTAAATCGCTGCTCGATTGTAGGTTGCCTTTCACTTAAAGTTACCAAAGAAATGTAAAAGAATCAACAACAAGTTGTAACATAAATGATAGAGGAACAAACTGGAATTCTGTTGTAGAGCTCCGTATCTGAAAATGGGAAGCGAGGTGATTCTGGAAAAAATGGGAAGGGAGGCCCAATCAGTTTACTGAAAATCAAGAAATTGGAATTCTTTATTACAAATGCACTTCTGAAGAATGAATTGTACGACCAGTTTCGCAAAGGAGCTCATTTTGCCTAATATAAAAGTTAAACACCGGTATCTATAAAGTTTGTAGAAACTTTGCTCCATCCGAATTAGGATTTTCAATCATGAATTTCGTGAGCACATAGTAACCATGCACATGCAACGCATGTGTAACCATATGACCGAGGAATGCATTTTTTTCCAGCATCTTTACTCCATGTTTTATTCTAGTGTGTTAACTGATCATGAGCTCTTATTGTAGCACGCTAACTGATCCTCTTACACATGGAATTTAATCGCAACAACATTAATTTCATACAAATGTCGTTAGATATTACTGTATTAAGAACTGTAGAAATATATATTTTTAGCCATCAGGATCAGAAACTATACCTGGAATGCAGAATTGTTAGGTGACGCCTCCATAGCCAAATCATAGTCCCGCACTCTCGCTACTTCCCATAAGATCATAGTTCAGAAAGAAAAAATGTTCAGTCCGTTAAATGCGGCCTCAAACCTTACAGACAAATCTGTTAACAATCAACTAAATTCATGTTAACAAAAGAAAAAGTCTTACATCTCTATCAACAGAACTTGGGAGCAAGCATGAATCTTTGGCCACTAATAAATATGAACTGAAAAGATAGTAAATCAGTACAGGGGAGATGTAACCTTGAAGAAGATGCTGAATCAGCTGTGAAACAACCCTCTTGTATCCTCTGTATAACCCAAAAGTTCTGTAATAGTCACATAGAACAAATATCAAACATTTGGTGTGCACTAACAAATATAGTTAACCATCAGTTTCTGTACGTTCATAAGGATATAAGTTCAATCAGTCTGTTACTTCTGATCTTATGAGCTGAAGAGTGGCGCACAGAGCTGAAAAGACCAATTCCGTCAGCAACAGAGCCACTGAATAGGCATCCGACGAACGCTCCCCCCAAATGCTCCCCACGAAAATCGGCAGCAAAACGAACGGAATGCGCCCAAAGGGGATCGACGGGGCTGCCGCACGGACCTGGGTCAGCAGAGGAGAATGGCAGGCGGCCACGGTGCCCCACGCTCATGTCCGTGGGGCAGCAGAGGTGGAGCGGACGATGGTGCCGGAGACCCTCGCTTGCATCCATGAGGCGGCAGAGGAGAGCGGCAACCGGCGGACGGCGGCATGTGCTCGCATCCTTGAGGCGAGGAGGAGCGGACGGCGGCGACTGAGTTTTGTGTTCGCGTCCGAGCAATAGCAGAAGAGGAGCGGACAACGGCGACGTCGATCCACGCTCGCGCCCATGGGGCAGCAGCCAGCAGAGGAGGAGCGGTGGGCGGTGGCGGCGATCTGCTCTCGCGTCGATGGGGCAAGAGGAGGAGAGACGGCGTGTTGTGAGGGAGAGAGAAGATTACGGGATAGAAATCCCCTATCCCATTAATTGAGGACGAAGGAGGAGCGTCTGCTGGCAGAACATTTAATCTGCATCGTTCATTTGTGTGATAGACCTCTGATGTAATATGCATTGTTAGATATTCTTTAGTTGGATTAATCCAACGTTTCTGGTGATTCTGTGTACATTTTATGGTGTGTCTGTTGGGGAATTCATGTTTGCTTTTTTAATAGTAGTATAGATAAGATTATATCCCGAAGGGATAAGATCAAGATCCCTAAAAAGGGGGGGATAACAATCGGTGGGAAAGAGAAATGATGGGATTTCTTTTCCCCACCTTTGCCAACGCCCCAATGGACTTGGAGGGCAAGAAACCAGCCCCTCCACCCCTATATATAGTGGGGAGGTGCATGGGAGCCGTACCCTAGCCTCTGGCGCCTCCCTCTCCCCTCGTAACACCTCTCCCTCTCGCTGAGCTTGGCGAAGCCCTGCCGAGATCCCCGCTGCTTCCACCACCACGCCGTCATGCTGCTGGATCTCCATCAACCTCTCCTTCCCCCTTGCTGGATCAAGAAGGAGGAGACGTCTTCCCCAACCGTACGTGTATTGAACGCGGAGGTGTCGTCCGTTCGGCGCTCGGTCATCGGTGATTTGGATCACGACGAGTACGACTCCATCAACCCCGTTCTCTTGAACGCTTCCGCTCGCGATCTACAAGGGTATGTAGATGCACTCCTCTCTCTCGTTGCTAGATGACTACATAGATTGATCTTGGTGATGCGTAGAAATTTTTAAAATTCTGCTACATTTCCCAACAGTGGCATCAGAGCCAGGTCTATGCGTAGTTTCTATGCACGAGTAGAACACAAAGTAGTTGTGGGCGTCGATTTTGTCAATTTACTTGCCGTTACTAGTCTTATCTTGATTCGGCGGCATCGTGGGATGAAGCGGCCCGGACCGACCTTACACGTACACTTACGTGAGACAGGTTCCACCGACTGACATGCACTAGTTGCATAAGGTGGCTAGCGGGTGTCTGTCTCTCCCACTTTAGTCGGATCGGATTCGATGAAAAGGGTCCTTATGAAGGGTAAATAGAGATTGGATCACGACGAGTACGTCTCCATCAACCCCGTTCTCTTGAACGCTTCCGCTCGCGATCTACAAGGGTATGTAGATGCACTCCTCTCTCTTGTTGCTAGATGACTCCATAGATTGATCTTGGTGATGCGTAGAAAATTTTAAAATTCTGCTACGTTTCCCAACACTGGTGTGGTGGCGGCGGCCTCCTCCGGTGAGGGCGCCCCTCCCTGACGACGAGGGGAGGTGGTGGTGATGTTTCCGATCGCTGGACTTGGTCGTGCGGGCGGCGAGTCGGCGGTGAGCACGGATCTGGATTCGAAGACGGCGACCTCCATGTTCTCTGGCCGCACACGCCGACTCGGTTGCCGCGACCTCGTGTGGCTGGTTGGTGGTTGGTCGGAGTAGGCTACGGATGGGGGAAACCTTTGGCGGGCTGCGGCAGCCACGATGCCAGCGGCGCTCCATCGCCATTCTACTTCTTGGAGTCGGCATTGAGTCCTAACCCATGCTCCCCCTCTCCTTGTCCTGGCTGAAAACCCAAATCCCCTTGGATTGGGCGGCGACGGCGTCTTGGCGTCGCTTTCTTCTTGAAGACGCCGCCTTTGGGATGGGTGAGTGGTGGTCGCGGCTTTGGCGTGGTCGGTCTGCCGGATCTTCAGTTGGTCCTGCTTGACAATGTTCAGTGTTCTTCGTGGTGTGGCTCGAGGCGGTGACGTTGATCGGAGTAGCTTTGCCGGTGTGGTAGCGTATTGCCATCCTCTCCCAGTCCATCCGGGATCCAGCGTGCTCTCGGATGGCCGGGCAACGGTATGGGAGTCGACGGCTGTGCTCCTCCTCCGGCGGCAAGCCGCTCCATTAGCGTGAGTGTATCGTTGGCATGTCCTGGAGTTGCCGGGGTCCTCGATGTCCTAGATTCTAGGGTTGTCAGGACTGTTGTTGTCCGGTTGCATCTTGTGTCCTTTGTCTCCTTTTTTCTTCTTCTTCTTCTTTCTTTTTGTGGTATCGGTGGTTGTATGCTCCGTTGTTGCTTTATAATATAAAGCGGGGGGAAACCCTTTTTCGTAATATCTCTGTGGTAGTCCAACTACCGTATCTTGTAACCTACCGAGAGATGGGTCTCTCCACAATCAATATAAGTACACGCGGCTCCCTGTATGGGAGTAGAGATGCTTCAACCTATTTTCACATGGTAATCAAAGCCTCCCTCTTCCACCACATCTAGCAAGCCCCGATCATCCTCTTCTCGCTGCAAACCCTGATCATCTTCTTCACCAAACCAAGCCATGTCCACCTCCAACCACATCCCATCCATATGCCTGACCACCACCACATCTGAGCCTCTCACAAGAACCAATTACATACTATGGAAAGCCCAAGACCGCTCCCAGATCATGGGTGCCGGACTATATGGGTACATAGATGAAACCATACTCGAGCCAACCAAGACCATCATCACCAAAAATTCAGAAGGAAAGGAATCCATCGTTCCAAATCCTGCCTACAACCCATGGCTGGTCCAGGACCAGCAGATCATCGCTTTCCTTCTTAGAAACCTATCGAAGGAGGTACTAGTCCAGGTCGCATCTTTAGAAACCTCTCATGCCATTTGGAGTGCCCTAGCCAACATGTTTGCTGCCCAATCCCTCTCGCATGCAAACAACTACCGCATAGCCCTCTCCAATGCACAGAAAGGTTCCCAGAGTGCCACCACATATAAGCCTTCTCAGATGAACTAGCTACAGCGGGGAAACCCATAACAGAAGCATATCTTCTTTCCTTTAATATTGCAGGGCTCGATATGGATTACCAGCCCCTGATTTCGGCGCTGGACGTATGCACTGAACCCCTCTCGGTGGATGATCTCTTTGGCATGGTCGCCAACTTCGACCAGCGCATTGAGATGTTCCACGGAACAGGGGCAGGTGCCTTCAAATCATCCGCCAATGCTGCATCTCGAGGCCACGGCAACAACAACCCCAGTCGCTACTGCAATAACTCCAACAGAAGCGGTAGCGGTGGCGAATCCCGTGGAAACAATGGCGGTGGTGGTGGCGGCGGCAGCAACTACTACAACAACTCCAACAATGGTGGCGGTGGCGGCCACTACAACTCCTACAACAACAGCAGTGGTGGTGGCGGCGGCCATTACCAAAACGGCGGCGGTGGTGGCAGCGGCCACTACCAGAACGGCGGCGGTGGCAACAACAGGCGCCCCTACTACAACAACAACAGGGGGCGCCCCTTCCAAGGGTATGAGGAGTATGAGAACAAGTGTCAAATTTGCAAGAAAAATAACCATATAGCCAAGGATTGTGATTGGCGTTATGCCAATAACAACTCCAAAAAGAAGGTTGCAGCAGCTACAGATGCATCATATGGAGTTGACACCAATTGGTATGTTGACTCCGGAGCCACAAACCACATCACCAAAGAGCTAGAGAAGGTGACGAGCGAGAGGTATCATGGCCATAATCAGATCCACAACGCAAGTGGTGAAGGTATGAACATTGATCATATTGGTCATGCAATTGTCAAAACCCCAAATCGTGACATTCATCTTAGAAATATCTTGCATGTTCAAGAAACATCAAAAAATCTTCTTTCCATTCAATGTATTACTACTGATAATAAGGTGTATTTGGAGTTTCACCCTTATTTATTTTTGATCCGAGATCAGGTCACGAGGAAGGTTCTCTACCGAGGTAGATGCATGCATGGGCTCTATCCGCTAATTCCCAAATTTAGAA
>NC_057809.1:618618815-618684896 GCF_018294505.1 Triticum aestivum
AGGCCCTCCCTCCCTCCTCCCTTCCCGCTGCCGTCGCCGGCGCCCGCGGCCGGCTTGGCCCGGGGCTGCTGGTGGCGGCGGCCTCCTGGCCCTTCCCCTCCCGGTCGCTCTCCGGCGCGGGCGAAGCTGCTACGGGGAGTGCGTTTAGGCAGCGGCGGTCTGGCGTGGTGGCGGGGTTCCGTGGCGCATGCAGGCGAGCAGCTGGGCGGCGGCGCTGCCGTTGGCGGCGGGGCGGCGCGGCGGCGGGATCTGGCGTCGCCCGCTCGGCCCAGATCTGGGGCCTTCGGGCCCCATCTGGGCCTGGGCGGGCCGGCGGCGGGGATGGTCTCCGGCATGGCTTCTGGGAGGCGGAGGAGATGCGACGAGTGGCTGGGTGCCGGCGACGACGACGCCGGCCTGCTGCATCGCGGCCGGCGGGGCTTAATGGGCCTGCTTCGGGCCTGGCTGGGCCAGGGGTGGCCCGGCATGCCCCTCTGCCGCGTCCGGACGGCTACCGCGATGGTGCCGGAGGCACGGGCCTCCCGCACGACGGCGGTGGAGGTGGTTCCCTCCCGCTCGACGTCGGTGTTGCTGCTCCCGTCGTGGTGAGCTTCTCTCCAGTCCTCTTGGCCTCGTGGTGGTGCTTGTAGTGAGGCGGCGTGGGTGGCGGCGGTACTGCGTTGGCGCATGGTGGTGGGCGACGGTTTGGCAGGTTGGTTCCGTCCGGTTGGGCGGTTGGGGTTGGAATGCGGGAGAAATCCCTGCCGGCTTCGGCCCTGGCGCGGTGACACCTGCGGGTGCCACCATTCCTTCCTGGAGGGTGTCGGTGGTATCCACCCCCCACCTCCCTCCACGTGCCCGGGGAAACCTGAGGACTCGTCCGAGCAGCAGCGTCGTCGGCGTCGCATCCCTTCTTGGAGGTGCTGCTTGGTACGCGGCGGATCGGAGCCTTGGTCTGTGGTGTTTTGTGTCCGGTGGGCGCCGCGGTGGTGGGTCATCCGCGCTTTGCCAAGCTGTCGTGGTTGGCATTTGTTTCTTCTTCTTTTTCTTGGTGTGTTGTGCTACTCGCCACAGCGTTATCTGTACTTGATGTTGGTTGCTTTGGAATACAAAGTGGGGGAAAATCCTTTTTCGGTAACTGGAGAATGACGACCAACAGAATGGTCACCCAAGAATATTAAACCATCAACACGTACGGATGACTGATTATTATAGAAAATGCAGTACACTAGAATTTTGTATCATTATCCATAGTACATTATCCGACAGAGAGAATAGTGTATCATAAAAGAGAGATGAATCGAGCCAAACACTATTAAACTTCAGAACCGGCTGGCCGGAATACAAGCAGAAGCAACTCCCCTGTTGTTGGCTTCTTTGTTAAAATTATCACTGAAATCTCCCAAAGAGTAGATTTTTTATGAAAATCTAACAACACCAACGGCTCAACAAACACTAAACTTCAGAACATGCAATGCCGGCCGGACGACGAATAGCAACAACTCCCCGGTTATTGCCTTGTTTACTCAGCGTCTCTGAAAGAGTAGACTAGGGTGGTTGGGATGTGTGCTGGCTCCTCTCTCCATGGCAGTCTTCACAGCTTCAACAATGCCATCATCACCAACAACCATAATGCATTTAACACGAGTGAGGCAGGGGAGGTTCTCAATTCCAAAGCCCAGAGAGTTAGCTTCAACCATGCAAAACGCATTAAGCTCTAGTTTTTCAAGCTTTGGCATGGATCCTGTCCCAAACATTAGATCTACTGGTTCCAAACATCCGCCATAAATAAAAATCTTCAAGAATCAAAACCCAACCTCACCACTGAATCTGAGCTTTCCGCTTGACTCTGTTTGTTCCACCAGATACATAACGAGCAGACTAGGTAAAGCCCCAAGGGTGCAGAGGTCGTCCTGCTTGAACCTCTTCACAACAAGGCGTAGCTGCTGGAGGTTTCTGAGGGAGCCCACCCATGTTGGCTGCGGGAAGGCCGGAAACCATATAAAAAGGTCATCGAGGGTAGGCAGGCACAAAGATTCCTCATGTAAGAGGCCGCTCCGATCCCCAATAGTCAGGGAGCGGAGATTTTGGGTGCCTAGCTTATACAGGGAGGAGACAATAGCTTTGTTGTGCTCCCCCCCAACCATATTTGTATCCTCAGTGTCAGAATCAAATCTGAAATCAAGGTAAAGCTGCAGATTCCCTCAAATTCTTTAGTTTGCCAAGGCCGCACAGGAAGTCTAATGGCTGAATGGAGGCATTGACAACTTTCAACGTCTCTATTGCTTGCATCTTTGCAATCCCATCAGGAAATTTAACAAAATCATTAACAAGTAGATGCATCAATTTTCTGAGGTTAACAATAGATGTAGGTAATTCCTTTACATATGTCCCTGTTAGGTCCAGCACCTCTAAGCATCCTAAACGACCAATTTGTTCTGGGAGCTTGCTTATTTCTGTACATTTGAGATTTAGGTACCTCAGCTGGAACAACCTCACTATATTTTCAAGATGATGATCTTCCAATTCGGAGCAATTCATCAAGTCAAGAACATGTAGATGTCTGAACTCCTCCAAAGAAGGGATTTCCAATAGACCCCTAACCATAGTAAGTGATCGGACATGGGAAAACACGAGATCTGCTATCAATATTGCTGAATTTCCTTTCTCGACACCTTGTACACAGAGTCGACGAACAACTTTGCTTTGGTTCCTAATTGTCAGAGTGGGAACCCCAAGTATAGTAACAAAGTTCTCTTCTATAGACTTGGATATGATGAAGTCAAGAATTGTGTCATGAACTCGACAACTCTTCACATTTTGATATACATCTATCTCCCCAGGTTGGATCAATCCCCTATTGAGCAGTTCATTAAAACACCTTTCTCCAAACTCATATGCACTGTACTTGCCTTCTCTATGAATGAATCCTCAGCAATCCATCTTCTTATCAAGCCCTCCATCTCTATAGTAGAATCTTCTAGATATATGCTCAGATATATGCTCAGATATAAGAGGCATGTTTTTAGATAAGAAGGCAGATCAAAGTAACTAAGTGATAATATCTTCATCATGCCTTCGACACTAGAATTCCTTTCAAGTGCACGCCCAATTGAATCTTTCACTTGATTCCATAGATCCTCTGTTTTATCTATGTTAACCAACAAACCAGATATAGCAATGATCGCCAATGGCAACCCATCACATTTTCTCAATATCTTCTCAGAAATTTCTTGAAGGTGGGAAGGGCAATCTTCATCAGACTTAAATATTCTTCTGTGAAATAACTGCCTTGAGTGCCCCATATCGAGAGGCCTTATATTATAAATATGGCCATTTAGTGATGACCAACATAAATGAGCGACATTGTTCATACGTGTAGTTGTGATTATTCTATTGCTAGAACTTGTAGTGGGGAATGCACACTTAATAATATTCCATGTATCCACATCCCAGATATCGTCAACAACAACAAAGTACCTGTACATGGATAAATAAATATTAGCATAGCTTTGAAATAAAGAGTGTACTATGTACACAGATAAAAAAAAGTGGAACACTTCAATATTGACAGCAAGAAAAGGATAAATACAAGTACTAAAGGGGCATATGTTACAAATTTAATTCGTCTATGCACGCCCATTTTAGTTTGGCGCATTACAGAGAGCAAGGTAAATAAGTAATCGTTTAAACAAGAGGCCTGGCCGTGGAAAAGACCAAGACTGGACGATTATGTTGAAAGAAGAGAGATGGATCAAAAGATGAATAATCATATTTTCTTAACTTTTTGTGGAAGGGGCGTCGACCAGGATAGTCATGACCAACGACCAAAGATATAGTGATTTAAAAATGAAAACAGATTAAATTACATATATAGTATAGTCAAAATTATAAGTTCCCTCATAGAATATATTTTTTAGTACTCCTCCTAGGTGTGCATTCTAGCGCCTACATAAGGACTTGTAAGTTGGTTCGTAGCCACAGTGTGTGTTGAAGAAGAAGAAACGCCGTCCGTGTGTCGAGGCGTTTACAACAACAACAACAAAGCCTTTAGTTCCAAACAAGTTGGGGTAAGCTAGAGGTGAAACCCATAATATCTCGCGACCAACTCATGGTTTTGGCACATGGATAGCATGCTTCCACGCACCCCTGTCCATAGCTAGTTCTTTGATGATACTCCAATCCTTCATGTCTCTCTTAACGGACTCCTCCCATGTCAAATTCGTTCTACCCTGACCTCTCTTGACATTCTCCGCACACTTTAGCCGTCCGCTATGCACTGGGGCTTCTGGGGGCCTGCGCTGAATATGCTCAAACCATCTCAAACGGTGTTGGACAAGCTTCTCTTCAATTGGTGCTACCCAACTCTATCTCGTATATCATCATTCCGGACTCTATCCTTCCTCGTGTGGCCACACATCCATGACAACATATATACGCATCTCCGCCACACCTAAGTATTGAACATGTCGTCTTTTAGTCGGCCAACACTCAGAGCCATACAACATTGCGGGTCGAACAGCCGTCCTGTAGAACTTGTCTTTTAGCTTTTGTGGCACTCTTTTGTCACAGAGAATGCTAGAAGCTTGGCGCCACTTTATCCATCCGGCTTTGATTCGATGGTTCACATCTTCATCAATACCCGTATCCTCCTGCAACATTGATCCCAAATATCGAAAGGTGTCCTTCTGAGGTACCACATGCCCATCAAGGCTAACCTCCTCCTCCTCACACCTAGTAGTACTAAAACCGCACATCATGTACTCGGTTTTAGTTCTACTAAGCCTAAACCCTTTCGATTCCAATGTTTATCTCTATAACTCTAACTTCTTATTTACCCCCGCCAGACTATCATCAACTAGCATCACATCATCCGCAAAGATCATACACCATGGGATATCTCCTTGTATATCCCTTGTGACCTAGTCCATCACCAAGGCAAAAAATAAGGGCTCAAAGCTGACCCCTGATGTAGTCCTATCTCAATCGGGAAGTCATCAGTGTCGACATCACTTGTTCGAACACTTGTCACAACATTATCCTACATGTCCTTGATGAGGGTAATGTACTTTGCTGGGACTTTGTGTTTCTCCAAGGCCCACCACATGACATTCCTCGATATCTTATCATAGGCCTTCTCCAAGTCAATGAACACCACATGCAAGTCCTTCTTTTGCTCCCTGTATCTCCCCATAAGTTGCTGTACCAAGAAAATGGCTTTCATGGTCGACCTCACACACATGAAACCAAACTGATTTTTGGTCACGCTTGTCATTCTTCTTAAGCGGTGCTCAATGACTCTCTCCCATAGCTTCATTGTATGGCTCATCAGCTTAATTACACGGTAATTAGTACAACTCTGAACACCCCCCCTTGTTCTTGAAGATTGATACTAATATACTCCGTCTCCATTCTTTTGGCATCTTGTTTGTCCAAAAAATGAGGTTGAAAAGTTTAGTTAGCCATATTATCGCTATATCCCTGAGGCCTTTCCATACCTCAATGGGGATACAATTAGGACCCATCGCCTTGCCTCCTTTCATCATTTTTAAAGCCTGCTTGACTTCAGACTCCTGGATACAACCAGGTCCGTGTGTCGAGGCGTTGCGGCCAGAAATTCTTGTGTGCAGTGTGTTCCTTTTCTTCTTCCACCTTCGTCCGAGCGAGAGAGAAAGAGAGGTAGGCTAGGGTTTATCCCAACATTACCGAAAAACGCTTTCGCCCTGCTTTATATATAAAGCAAAGATCCACAGTGCCCGAAACACAGCCGCACTCACCCAACACAAACACACACACAGACGCACCCAAGGCAGGATACATAGGCGCTGAGCGCAGCAACACACACCCTAGCACTACAAGAGCCGCCGGGGGATTCATCCGAAGAAGTGAAGCCGCATATGACGAACCATGGGTTCCAAGGCGGTGCCTTCAGGAAGGATACGGCACCGAAGCGTCGCCACCGCCTGATCCGAGGATCAGAGTTTCCCCTAGAGCACCACGACGGGCAGTGATAGCCGCGACGACGCCTTAAAGAAGGGAGCGATCTTCGCCGTCGCCAGTCCGTCCGAAGATAGAGTAGGTTTTCACCCCGGCCAACATTCACCGCCACCGAACGCCACACCCCGGCTACCACGCCGCCCACACGGCCGTGGTAGCCGGGTAGCACCGAGGCACGAGCTCTGCCCATGAGCACCGCGCCACCACCACCAAGGCCGCCGCCCCGGAATCCAAGACCTTGACACCAAGTCCCCCGAGCCCCACCGCTACCCCCACCGCGGAGACGGGCGGAAAGGATCCGCCTTTCACACCCCTGGCCGGACCCAACGCCGAGACCCAATAGGCCGTCCACAACAAGGCTCCATTGAGCCGTCCTGCTACACTGGGCGCGAGACGAGCGCAGTCCTGCTGCCGGGCACGAGACGGGCCGGTCCTGCTGCCGGGCGCGAGACGAGAGCAGTCCTGCTGCCGGGCGCGAGACGAGCCGGTCCTGTAGCCGGGCGCGAGACCAGCTCGATCCTACGGCACCGGGTGCGAGACGGATGATGGACCGCAGCCGGGAGAAGGCTAGCCCTCCGGTGAGAGAAGCAAACGAACGCCGAGGAGAGGGGTCGAAGGCTGATACAGGCAGCCTACAGACGGGCCGACGCCAGGAAAATCTGGTCGCCGCCGCAATCAACCTGCCACCACCACATCGCCTGCGCCTCCACGCCCTGGTCAGCACCAGCCGAAGCCCCGCCACCCCGCACCAGCAACGCGGACACCGGCCGCCACACCACCACCACCACGGGGTCGCCGGCCACCCCCGTCAACGAAGACCCGCACATCCACCGGATCTGGGCCGGGATGCCCAGATCCGCCTCCAGCACGACCTCGCCCACCGAATCCCACGAGCAGCAAGGGGAGGGGAGAAGGAGGCGCCGGCGGGCCACAAGGGCGCAGGGCGGAGCGCCGGAGCAAGAGCCGGCCAGGACCCGACGCCGCGGGCAGGAGGGAGGCGGCCCGCGACGCCATCCATCTGCGCGCAGGGGGGAAACCGCCCCGCCGCCGCCTAGCCATGCGGCCTTTGGCCGGCGGCGCCCCCGGCGGCGGCGAGGGAGGGGGAGGTGGGGCGGAGGGCCGGAGGGGATGCGCGAGGGTTGCCTCCCGACGGCGCTCGCGGGAGCGCCTCGGGAGGGAGAGAGGAGCCTTTGTTCTGTCTGTCCCAACATTTGGTATTCAGAGCCACAAGATTCGGGGCCTTGGCGGACGCGGAGGCGACGCGCGGTGAGACCACGGCGAGATCCCTTCGGGCACCACCCTTCTCTCTAGTGTCTTCCACGGCCTCCTAGTAGATCGTAAGATAGGAGTTGCATTAATCGCCGACAACCACGAACATGAGTGCTTAAATGACATTGATTAAGTATAGACTCAACCAACACAACATAATCTAATTTCGTACAGTAACAATGGAGAGGAGGGCGATCAATCACAGTGGTCCAAACATGATCAACGGAGATGAGAGTGATGATTGGCAATGGTTTGAACATGGTGCATGTCATGGCGACTTTATTTGGTGTATACTCCGTATTTGAATGCAGAAGTTCAAATAACAGATGCATGGATCGAATAATCATGTCCGCACGTGTGCATCGATGTGTGTGTGTGTGCGCGCGCACGCTCATGATTAATCCGGACCAAGAATAAATATAGGTGGGTGCATGCTGCATGCACATCAAATGATCAGGTGATTCAAATGGACGAGTGGATATAACAGGCTTAACTAATGTAAAGACATGAAGGAAGCACATAAACAATGAACGTTAGGTCTTAATTAGGGTAGGTTGTGACTCGGGGCCTGTTCGGCAGCTCGCCAGCTCCCAGCTTCTGTGAATTTTAAAAACAATACAAATTTTATGATTATCTTTTGTCATAACATATTAAAAAAATGGTCGAACTATTTTGGTCATAGGTTTACACATGGAATTTTTATGTGGTATATCTAAATAACGTTTTTTATACATTCAAGGATGACAAACATATATGAGTTTGGAGTGAGATAGTACCTTTTGTCAACAAGGAAACTAGAGATCTTGGAGATAAGTTGTTGTTCATCCCTAGCTTTGGTATGGGCATAATCTTTATTTGCCACTTCACTGAGAATAGTTTTCAAGATTTTCTTCATGTTCGGATTTTGTGACACTGATACGAAAGCCCGACACTCAAATTTTCCTTTAAGATCTTGATACACTTGGTTTGCAAGCGTTGTCTTGCCCATTCCTCCTGATCCAACGATGGAGAGTATTTTTGGTTGTTGTTGTTGCACTGGCGCATATACTTTCCCTTCTGTCAACAATCTGATTATCTCAGCCTTGGGTTCGTCAATACCGACAAGCTTTGAGGCATCCTCGAAGATAGCAAGAGCCCTAGGGTCAACGGTTGCATTTTTTGTGTTGGAGAAGGCCTGAGTTGTCTTGTACCTTTGATTCCTCTCGCCCGCCTCAATGACTTGATTCTTCAAATCTTGGAACGTCTGATGGTGAGCCTTCCTCTTCCCCAATGTCCCCAGAATGTGTTTGATCTTCTTTATGAAGCCATCTGGCTTAGCGTCTTTGTCGTCGAGACCTTGCATGAAGTCGTCAATGGAGTCCTCTATATCATAGGAGAGCTCCCGCACCATGGTCATCCATACCTTGTCCTGCACGTCAGGATCCTCCTCCTCCGACATCTTAAGGAGAAAGGCATGCATGGCAGTAAGCTCATCAGTTAGAAACTTAATCTCACCGCACACCCCTTTGAGATGATTGTACTCGTCGACTAGCAGAGTGCCCAGCTTCTCCAGGACGGAGTTAAGGGCCCCCGTGGCCACACTCACAAGAGCCACCTCCATGCGTCGCAGGACGTGCTAGCTCAGTTAGTTTGCGGCCATGGAGCTCGTAGATCGTTAAATGCACTGACAATTAATAAACGGGTGAGAGGCAAGCATAGGCCAGAACAGAACGAAGAAAATTCTCAAGATTACGGTTGCCGGTACAATAGTCTCCAAAGTCTAGATATAGCAACAGACCCAAAAAAACAGAAATATGACAAAAGAAATACATGTAGAAAAGTTACATCATCAGTTATTTTGTATAATGTGAATCACTCTCTTCGGTCTTCTGAAAGCTGTCGTACGTCCATGGGCCAGTTTGCGGTTGCTGAATTTTTTTTGTGCTCAACTTATAATCTGCCGTGGAAAAATAGCGACCAAAACAGACAGAATCGATTTGGTTTTAGGCAAAAGCTTGTTGAAATGTTGGATAACTGATCATAATCCACCTCAATGGCATCAAGCTGAGACTTAGACAAGGAGCGACAAACTTTTGAATTTTTCATTATGAGCATCGTTACCAACACAATATTTTTTATTATATTTTAAAATACGCATTTGTCTTAAGAAAACTTCCAAAAATCACGATATAAATTTTCTGGATTATCATAATGCAAGTAAGCCTAAATTCTCCAAACAACAACTCCATCGATCCCTTGGTGGCGGCATCATACTGGACTAGAGAAGAAAAAAGCATGGCAGGGCAGATGGATGCAGTCGTACTTACCGGGATACCGCCGTCGACCAGACTCCGGCGATGCATGAGGCATGCAACAGCAGCGGCAGCAGCAGCGAGACTTGTGCAGTGGCGCAGGAGCAAGGAGAGGATGGAAATATCTATGTGTGCAGGTTTATTAGCCAGCAAAGCGTGTGTACCTCGCCACACTTGTAATCCTTTGGAGTGTCAATCAAGTGGAGCTTGTGTAGCCCATCGTTGTGCAGAAAACAAGTGGAAGGCACGAATGGAGAAAATTCTAAAGATCGTGATTGCCACGACGTACGGTCAAGACGCAAACAACTACTCCAGCACCCACTCATCACTAAAAATGAGGAAAATGTTTGTACCTGAAAACTCAGAAAAATTAACATGCGAAGTGGATGAGGAGGAGCCTGGAGCCAGCAGCAACTCACCCTTGAAGCGTGTGTCCGGCATTAGCCAGGAAACAGAGTGTCTTCTTTGCAGCATCTCCAAGATGTACATTGGAAAAAGAAGGAAAATCACAATCTGAATGGCAGTGCAGTATACAAACAGAGAGGAATCTGCATGTTACTCGCTCTGTCCCATAATATAAGAACGTTTTTGACATTACTTAAAGTAAAAACGTTCTTATATTATGAGACGGAGGGAGTAATTAGCTTTCTCGCAGCCAATTTCGAAATAGCAGCAGTGCTTGCATCTCAGTAACACTAAAGATAGTAGAACTGAATAAGCACCTGCAGAAACGGCACCTTGACTGAAACTTAGACACATCCACTGCATGCAGACAAACGATGAACCGACCAGACCCATCGATCTCCGGAACAGCGATGAACTTTTGAAATTGCAGCCTACACGAACTTGTGCCATGAGCTGAAGAGACAGGCAGCCTGATCATGAGTACATGAGGCAACGAAACAAAGTGTCTCCGTTCCGACATCAGCCAGGACACAGAAATAATCATCTGCTGTCCTCAAGCATCTGGAGAGTAGCTAGCTACCAATAATCATCTGCTACTGCAAAATCAATTAATGATTGGTAACATCAAATTTTTAACAGCAGCAATACTACTATATAGCAACCTTACATTGAAGTGTGGAAGACTGCAAGCATATATAACATCATGGAAGTCGTCGAGAAAACGAGAAGATCTCATGAATTGTTCAAGTCCAGGATAATACTACAACAGGGGCACTGAGCTTCCTTGACGTCTAGTTTGCGGAAGAACTCCCTGAAGGAAATAACTAACCAAGAACAAAATGGCTTCATCCAGTTTAAAAACTGCCGGCACATTACGTATATGCACTAATCTGTAACTGGAGGATGAAGCGTGCAACTGCTAAATAGGGACGCCGGGAGAGACAACAACCAGAACAAACATACACATTTTTTGAATGACAATCTGGATGCTGTACAAAGCTCACAAGGTGTCTCATCCGCCAGTGCAGTATTTCAACTGATTCTGACAAAGAAACTTTTGTACAAACGCCCGGTCTCCTCAAGGGATAGACTGAACTGAAGACAGTTTACCCATTCAGAAAGAGCACACATTTTCTGAATGACAACTCTGAACTGGGATTGTTGACAGCAGGAATTAATCTGACCTCAAGATGGTTTCCAACACCATTGATCAGCCACAACACTCAAGTGCTTTTTCAGTAAAAAAACACTCAGGTGCCCAATAATCAGCCAGTACTGATCTGTTTACCACTGCAATTGATTAACAGACGAACTGTAAAATCAAGATTACATTGACAGTAATACATACCAGTTGACAGGCTTATATTATAAGATGTAAACAACTGTAAGAAAACATATATAACAACATCCGAATTGTTGAGAGAACAATTGAGAAGAAGCAGAGCGTAACAGGGCCACAAAATCTTGCTTCATAAAAGAGCACGACGACTACATACAGGTGGATAAAAGAGAAAAGCAGAAAATGCATTACCAGTACAGCTACAGAATGAAGACTTGCCAAAGAGGATGGCAACATGTGCGGATGACTGATTATTACAGAAAATGCACTACAGTAGCAGTCTTAACCAATTCTACAATTTTGTATCATTATTCATGGTACATTACACGACGGAGAGAATACTGTGAACTGCTGTATCATAAAAGAGAGACGAATCGAGCGAAACACTAGTATTAAACTTCAGAATCAGCCGTCCAGACGAGAAGCAGAAGCAACTCTCCCAAAGAGTAGACTAGGGTGGTTGGGATGTGTGCTGGCTGCTCTTTCGATGGCAGTCTTTATGGCTCCAACAATGGCATCACTATTATTTGCTTCACATTTGATAGTACGGAGGCAGGGGAGGTTCTCAATTCCAAAGTCCATAGAGTCAGCTTCAAGTACGGGCCAACAAATAATCTCGAGCATTTCTAGCTTGGGCATGGATCCTGCCTCAAACATCAGATCTACAGGGTGAGAATTTGCATCATAAATAAACATCCTCAAGAATAGGAACCCAACTTCACCACAGATTCTGAGCATTTCATTTGGCTTTGTTACTTCCTTCAGATGCAAAATGAGCAGGGTGGGTAAGGCTCCAAGGATGCAGAGATCATCCTGCTTGACTCCGTCCACTTGAAGACATAACTGTTGAATGTTTCTGAGGGATCCCACCCAATTTGGAACCCGTGAGACGACTGAACCCCGGGTAGTAAGCTTCTTGAGGGTAAGCATGCATAAGGGTTCTTGTAAGAGCCTGCTCCCACGCCGAATAGTCAGGGAGTGAAGGTTCTGGATGCCTAACTGACACAGGGAAGAGACAATTGCTTCGTTGCACCCCCCAACTTCATCTATATCCTCAGTGTCACAATGAACTTTGGAAAACTCCAAGACCAGATTGCTCAAATTCTTTAGTTGGCCAAGACCGCATAGGAAGTCAAATGTCTGCAAGGAAACCCTCACCACTTTCAACGTCTCCAATGCTTGCATCTTCGCAATCCCATCAGGAAATTTAACATCACCGTCAACAAGTAGATGCGACAATTTTATGAGATTAACAATAGATGCAGGTAATCCCTTTACACCGGAGAATCTTAGGTCCATCATCTCTAAGCACCCTAAATTCCCGATTTGTTCTGGGAGCTCACTCATTCCTGTCTCTGCGAGGTTCAAGTACCTCAGCTTGAACAACGTCACTATATTTTCAAGATTACACTCTTTCAATTGGTAGCAATGCTTCAAGTGAAGAACGCGAACGTGTCTGAACTCCTCCAAAGAAGGGATTTCGACAGAATCTCCATACACATTAAGTGACCTGACATGAGACAACACCTGACCAGCTATGGTTATTGATGAATTTCTTTGCTTGACGCCTTGTAGAGAGAGTCGACGGACGACTTTTCTTTGTGTCCCAGTTGTCAAAATGGGAGCACAAAGTAAAGTGACAAAGTTCTCTTCTATAGACTTGGATATGATAAAATCAAGAATTGTGTCATGAACTCGACAACTCTTCACCATACCATGTTTATTGGTTTCCCCGGGTTGGATCAGACCCCTATTGAGAAGCTCGTTAAAACACCTCTCCCCTATCTTATGTACATTATACATACCTTCTTTATGAATTAATCCTTCACCTATCCAGCTCCTTATAAGATCATTCCTCCCAATAAAAGAATCTTCTGGAAAAATACTCACATATAAGAGACACGTCTTGAGATGAGGAGGCAGATCAAAGTAACTAAGTGACAATATCTTCATCATTCCCTCAACACTCGGATTTCTTTCAAGTGCACGGCCAATTGATTCTTTCACTTGATTCCATAGATCCTCTGTTTTTTCTGTGTTGGCCAACAAACCAGATATAGCGATGATCGCCAATGGTAGCCCATCACATTTTTTCAAGATTTGATTAGAAACTTCTTGAAGGTATGGAGGGCAATTTTCTTCGGATTTGAATAGTCTTCCATGAAATAATTGCCTTGAGCGGACAATATCAAGGGGCCTTATATTATAAATATGGCCATTGAATGATGAACAACTTGAATGTGCAACATTGTTCATACGCGTAGTGGTGATTATTCTACTGGTAGAACTGGCCTCCGGGAATGCACACTTAATAGTATCCCATGTATCCACGTCCCATATATCATCAACAACAACAAAGTACCTGTACATAGATAAATATTAGCATAGCTATAAAATAAAGTGTTGTGTTCCTAAAAAAAGTGTTGCGTGGATAGGCAAAGAATAAACGGAACATGTTAACATTAAAAAAATGAAAAGGATAAACACACAACTGCTAAAAGAGGCATATGTACATACTTCATTCTTTTTTGCACGTCCATGTTAGTTTGGCGCATTACAGAGAGCAAGGGGGGTAAGCAATTGTTTAAACAAGAGGCATGAGCACAAAAAAAGATCAAGACTGGAACAATATGTTGAAAGACAAGAGATGAATCAAAAGATGAATAATCATATGTAGGCCTGGATCAAGTGGTCAGTAACAAAGCAATAATCTGAGTGCAGACCCAAAGATCAAGTGATCTAAATTCAAAACCGAGTAAAGTACGTACATACATAATATCTCAAAAAATGTATCTTTTCCCTCCTGGACTACTTATTTGGGCATGCTTTCCCATTATAACAAAGAGATTATAACAATTAGGCTCACTTAACCTAGTAAAATATAATATATTTTTATTTTGGACAACTACATGGTTGGTGATGGATGGCTGTATAGGCCAACAATAGTGGATGAGGCCCAGCGAATCTGAATAGAGCTGGTCTCAATGGAGCAGTGCGGTGTTCGGTTGGCGGGGGGAGAAAGAAGAGGACGAAGAGTGAATTGAGGCACGGTGCATCCGGTCTCAAGAGAAAAGAGGCCCAGAGAAGGGAGAGGTGGAGGTGGAAAAATGTCATGTGTGTGGTAGCTTTCATGTGAAAACCAGGGTAACGTGGATGGCACACTTGCAAAACTAGCATCTATATCATCAAACTTACTAGCCAAAACCGGTCATGAGGTAAAGTGCACAAAAAATTATAGTTTATCATGTTAAGGGAGCTCATGAAGAATTAGAAATAAAAGTTAGCCAAGGTGTTAGGACTTTGAGAAAATGGAGTGTTTGGGGCTCTACTCTTGATAAAAACTTATGTCAATTATTGCTCAATAAAGGGAACAGCTATGTGCCTATGTCTTGAAGATCATAGAATATGAAAACAAAAGGACATAAATCATGAACATAGGCTCCTGACATGGTTTTCTTTGTACACAGTATTTATTAGTACAAGCATTTGATCATTACTTTTTCTAACAACATATGGAGAAACTGCGAAGATAGAATTATATGGAACTTTTTAACAAATTTTACTAGTATAATCTTCCTAATTACATATCTACGTAACTTTTTTATACATTCAAAGAACGCCAAGTAAGTAGAAATGGAAGGAAAAGATAAGGATTGGATGAACCTTTTATCTAGTAGGAAGTCATTGATCTTGCTAATGAGTATTTGTACACTCCCTGCTTCCGTGTTAGAATAATCTTGACCGCTAACTTCACTAAGAATAGTCCTCAGGATATTCATCATGTCCGGGCTTCGCGACACAGATAGGAAGGCCGAACACTTGAACTGGCCTTTGATCTCTTGATACACTTGGTTAGCAAGAGTTGTTTTGCCCATTCCTCCAGGTCCAGTGATGGAGACTATCTTTGTTTTTTGTTGTGTTGACACAAACCCATTGTTGTCCATCAATAATTTGATTATCTCAGCCTTGGGTTCATCGATTCCAACAAGTTTCGATGCATGCTCAAATATAGCAAGAGCTCTAGGGTCAACGGTTGCATTGACAGTCTTGGAGAAGGCCTCGCGACTCTTGTACCTTTCATTCCTCCCGCCCACCTCAATGATCTGTTTCTTCAGATCCTGGATCTCTCTGCCGATTCGACGGCAAGCCTTCATCTTCCCCAACTTCCGTAGTGAGTTCTTGATCTTCTCAATGAAGCCATCTGGCTTTTCGTCTTTGTCACAGACGCTCTGCATGAAGTCGTCAATGGCATCCTCCATGTCATAGGAGAGCTCCCGCACCTCATTGATCCACACTTTATCTTGTACATCAGGATCCTCCACATCGGACATCTTGAAGAGAAAAGCCTCCATGGCGGCCAGCTCATGACTGAGAGACTTGATCTCTTTGCGCACACCCTTGAATCGCTTGTACTCATTGCCAAGAAGGGTGGCCAGCTTCTCCAGAACAGGTTTGAGGACCCCCGTCGCCACACTCACGAGAGCCACCTCCATGGACACGGTAGCCGAGAGCTCGCGGGTGGATTCTGCGTGGAGCTCTAGTCCTCAGAATTCACCGAGCGTGTCGTCAATCAACAGCCTGAAAATAGGATTAATCGATGTAAGCCACTATGTGCAAGCATTATTACACTGAAAAAGCTATAAATCGACACTGTGTTTGGGCGGCAGTGGCATACGAGGATGATGGAAGCTGGATTTTTCTCTGTAATTAGCAGAGTCGGACCAACGAACTGACGGTGTACACTGAAAGAGAACGGATTAACTGATCTGAATCAGCTGGAAAATATCCTCCGCGTAGTCGATCTGAAACCCTGGAAAGGAAAGAGGATGGATTAAAGTAGATAAAGCCAATCATTGCTGCACCGAACAACCTGCAGAGTACAGAACGCCAACGAGAGGACGCGCCGGCCAGACTGAAGCACAGTAATGGGAGATGGGGGTATACCTAGCCCGGATCCGCCGCCGAGTAACCCAGGCACCTTGCCCGGCGAGGAGAAGCTTGAACGCCGGTGAGAAGAGACGAGAAGGGATCGGAGGAATCGGATCAGTGGGCTGGGGGAAAAGGATGCCCGCCTGCTTAATACTAGTCCCAACACTGTCATTGTTATATCTTCACACGCTGTTGCCTTTTGTTTTTGTAGTGATATGTTATAACAAGCTGTGCAATTATTGGCTAGTAAAATAACATAAGACGCGCGTTAGCACTATAAATTTAATCCTTGTTTTGTTTACAAAAAACCTATCACTGACAAAAGGAAGAGGCCAAGCAGTTGCTTGGTTATTGCTCGGCTCTAGTAGATGCCAGAAGAGATATTTGGGTCTTGGCGTTCGTAGATCGTAGTGGATTAGTGCTTCCTAACCAATTTGTATAACAGTGACCTGTGATAGAAAAAACTGAAACATATAATCAAATAAACAAGGCAAAGCAGTTGCAATTATTGGTCCTATTAGGTAGAGGTTCTTCTGGCTTAATTTGTTTACACGTACCTGCCCACTTGATGGTGAACATTGTCGAATCCTTTGTAAATCTTGACTGACTCATGCTCTGTCATTTGTTAAACACCTATGCGGTTGGTATATTGTTGAGATATAGAGATAGAGCTAGGAGGTAGTTTGAATGAGATATTGCTGTAACTATCTCCCCCTTTTTCTTCTCTCTCAAGTTATATCTTGATTCTCTCTTATCTCTTGTAACCGCACCATGTAAAGCCATCTAGGGTTTTGGCTCCCTCCTATATAACATGAACACGTCGCCCCTAGAAGGGTAAGACGTTTGACCGCTCGCACATGGTAATCAGAGCCCCTCTTCTTCAACTCATCTAGCTACCAAAACCCATCTGTGCCAAAGCTACCATGTCTTCCTCCTCCGGCGCTTCCCTCCCGGCTAGTCTCAATGGCCAGGTCACCGAGAAGCTATCCCGCACGAACTACGTGCTGTGGCGCACGCAGATGATTCCCCAACTGCGTGGCGCCGGGGTCTTCGGCTACGTCGACGGCACCCAGCCGGAGCCGGCAAAGCTGCTCGTCACCACCGACAAGGAAGGCAAGCAGACTTCAACGCCCAACCCTCTCCACCCAATCTGGGTCCGGGAGGACCAGCAGGTCCTTGGCTACCTGCTGGGCAACCTCACAAAGGAGGTGCTCCTCACGGTGACCACGGTCACCACCGCGAGTGCGCTCTGGACGACGCTCGCCGGCATGTACTCGTCGCAATCAGTGAGTCGAATCAACAATATTTGCACCTCTCTCATCAATGCGCAGAAGGGCAACCTCTCCATTGCCTCCTACTTTGCCACCATGCGTGGCTACGTCGACGAGCTGGCCGCGGCGGGCAAGGTGATCCTCGACGACGAGCTCATCTCCTACATCATCCACGGCCTCGATGCTGACTACCAGCCTCTGATCTCTGCTCTGGACGCTCGTGTGACCCCTGTCATCCTCGACGAGCTGTTCGCTATGCTCTCCAACTTTGATCAGAGGATGGTGCACTTCCACGGGTCCAGCGGCGGCGTCTTCAAATCCTCCGCGAACTCGGCCTCTCGCGGTCGTGGTGGCTCCTCTCGGCGCGGCGGCTTCTCCCGTGGCAGGGGGAGGTCCAGTGGCGGCGGCAACGGCGGCGGTCCCAACTCCCGCACTGGCGGCGGGCGTTCTTCCTCCAACAACCAAACTCGCCGCGGCGGCGGCAACCCTCGCGCACGTCCTGATGCTCCTCGTTGCCAGATATGCGGCAAGTCGGGGCACACAGCAAAAGATTGCTGGTACCGCTATGAAGAGGATGACGACTCCTCTCAAGATGATGACAAGGTGGCGGCGGCTGCGGATGGCTCCTACGGCATCGACACCAACTGGTACGTCGACAGCGGCGCCACCAACCACATCACCAACGAGCTCGAGAAGGTGACCATGAAGGAGAAATACCGCGGCAAGAACCAAATCCACACAGCTAGTGGTGAAGGTATGGAGATCCGTCATATTGGTCATTCAAGTTTTAGTACCCCTTCTCGTAAAATCCATCTTAGGAAAATTTTGCATGTTCCCAACACCGACAAGAGTCTCCTTTCTGTCCATAGAATTGCCCTTGATAATCATGTTTTTCTTGAATTTTACCCTTATTTCTTTTTGATCAAGGATCAGGAGACGAAGAGCATCCTCTACCGAGGTAGATGTGTTCGTGGACTCTATCCGTTGATTCCGGAGCTTAGGAGACTGAATAAACAAGCTTGTGGTGCTATCAAGCTTTCATCCACACGATGGCATGATCGTCTAGGACACGCTTCTTTTTCTTTAGTTGAAAAATTGCTTAGAAAGAATAAGCTCCCGTTTGTTGGTGAGCGCAATATTGAAACTATTTGTGATTCTTGTCAACGAGCTAAGAGTCATCAGCTACCTTATCCTATTTCTACGAGTGTTTCTACCAAACCATTGCAATTAATCTTTTCCGATGTGTGGGGTCCTGCCCCCACCTCAGTTGGTAGACATACATACTATGTGAGCTTCATTGATGACTATAGTAAGTTTTCTTGGATTTATCTTCTCAAGAAATGATCCGATGTTTTTCAAGTTTTTAAAAACTTTCAAGCACTCGTTGAACGCCAGTTTGACTGCAAGATACTTGCTGTCCAATCAGACTGGGGTGGAGAATATGAGAAATTAAATTCCTTTTTTCAAACTCTTGGCATCTCTCACCATGTGCCATGCCCCCACACTCACCAACAAAACGGGTCTGCCGAACGCAAGCACCGACACATTGTTGAGGTCGGTTTAGCTCTTTTAGCTGGCGCCTCCATGCCTCTCAAATTCTGGGATGAATCTTTCCTCACAGCCGTTCACATCATTAACATGCTTCCTAGTCGTGTTATCAATAATGAAACTCCCATAGAACGGCTACTCCACACTAAACCTGACTACACAACACTTCGTGTTTTTGGGTGTGCATGTTGGCCAAATCTTCGTCCATATAATCAACGCAAACTTATGTTTCGCTCAAAACAATGTGTCTTTATCGGGTATAGCGCTCAACACAAAGGTGTAAAATGCCTAGATGTATCCACCAGGCGCGTCTATATATCACGTGATGTTGTTTTTGACGAAACAAAGTTTTCCTTTGCTGACCTACATCCCAACGCCGGTGCTTTGCTTCGCCAAGAAATCCTCCTCCTGCCATCCCATCTCCTCGGCCTTGATCAAGGGGGAAATACTTGTGATGATCCAATGCTGACTAACCCTCCTAATGGTGTCAATGAGTCCTCTTGTGATGTCGCAGGAACAAACAGTGAGAAAAATGATGCAGAAATTGAGCAGAATCATGAAGAAATTGGCCTCCAAGTGCCATATTTGTTGTGTCCAGAATTGGGGAGCAGATCCTCCTTGGGATCATCGCCGAATCAGCAGTAGGGCAGCAGATCTGCGCCGGGATCAGCGCCTGCAGACGCGTCAGACCCGACAGCAGCAGAACCTGCCGCCCGCACGGACTCCCGCGGCTCTGCGCGCGCCATGCGCCAGCTCTCGGGTGGCGGCAGTCCTCCGTTGGCCCCGCTCCAATCACCAGGCTCCACGTGGCGACGTTCTGATGGCTCGGGAGGCCCGCGGTTCCCTGCCGAACCGCGCTGCTACAAGCGGCGCGCCCAGGTGCAGCCGACCAACGTGGGGCCCAGCGCTGAGCCATCCAGCCAGGTGGGCGCGGGTCTCGGTGCTGAGTCGCGTGGCCCCGCGCAATCATGTGCCCATGATGAGCCGGCTGGCTACCCAGGATCCTCTGTGGCAGAAACAGCTTCTCTGTTGCACGCTGGAGCCACAGAAGATCCGGCGCGGGTGCCGAGCGGATCTACCTCGGGATCACCTGCACCAGCAACTCCTGTGCATGATTCGGGATTTCCTGCGCCGGCTGATTCTGTGGCGGGATCGCGGCTCACACGGCTGCAAAAAGGTGTAACTCAACCTCTTAATTACAAACATTTGAGTAAATATGGCCTAGTTTTCTCTACAGATGAACAAGCTGAACCGAGGACTCTGGATGAGGCAGTCAGAGATGAAAGATGGAGAAAAGCAATGATGGAAGAATATGTGGCACTAAAGAAAAATAAAACATGGCATTTGGTTCCCCCACGGCAAGGTAAAAATCTTATAGATTGCAAGTGGGTGTTCAGAGTTAAAAGAAAATCTGATGGAACAGTTGACAGATACAAAGCGAGGCTTGTTGCAAAAGGGTTTAAACAGAGATATGGTATTGATTATGAGGATACCTTTAGCCCTGTTGTGAAAGCTGCTACCATCAGACTTGTTCTCTCTATTGCTGTGTCTAGAGGATGTAGTCTCAGACAGCTAGACGTGCAGAACGCGTTTCTCCATGGTGTTCTGGAAGAAGAGGTGTACATGAAACAGCCTCCTGGGTTTGAGAGAAAATCTAATCCTTCATTTGTGTGCAAACTTGATAAAACACTCTATGGCTTGAAGAAAGCCCCCCGGGCGTGGTACTCCCGTCTTAGTCACAAGATGCAATCACTTGATTTTGTCCCTTCCAAGTCAGATACCTCACTGTTCATCTACAATAGGCTCAATACATGCATATTTGTTCTCATTTATGTTGATGATATTATCGTTACAAGTTCATCTAGTGAGGCCATTGCATCATTGTTGAAGGATTTAAGTGCATAATTTGCTCTCAAGGATCTTGGAGATTTGCATTTCTTTCTTGGAATTGAGGTGAAGAAACACAAGGATGGACTTCATCTCTCTCAACAGAAGTATGCAACAGACTTGGTAAGAAAGGCAGGCCTGCAAAGTTGTAAACCCTCCTTCACTCCATTATCCAGCTCAGAAAAGCTATCTCTCACAGAAGGGCAACTTTTGAATCAAGAGGATAGTACAAAGTACCGGAGTTTGGTAGGTGCATTACAGTACTTGACTCTAACAAGGCCTGATATTTCTTTTGCTGTCAACAAGGTATGTCAGTTTCTGCATGCACCTACCACTGTGCATTGGACTGCTGCAAAGCGCATTATCAGATATGTCAAACATACTTTGAGCATTGGTCTTAGTTTCAGCAAGTCATCCTCCACTCTTGTTAGTGCTTTCTCTGATTCTGACTGGGCAGGCTGCCTGGATGACAGGCGCTCCACTGGTGGATTTGCAATATTTTTTGGACCAAACTTGATTTCATGGTGTGCAAGAAAACAGGGCACAGTGTCTAGGTCTAGCACAGAGGCAGAGTACAAGGCACTGGCAAATGCTACAGCTGAAATCATATGGGTTCAATCAATGCTAAAAGAACTTGGTATAAAAAGTTCTCAAGCTCCATGCTTATGGTGTGATAATCTTGGAGCTACCTACTTATCTGCAAATCCAGTTTTTCATGCCAGAACAAAGCACATAGAGATCGATTTTCACTTTGTCAGAGAAAGAGTTGCACGGAAACAGCTTGATATTCGGTTCATTCACTCCAAGGATCAAGTTGCCGATGGGTTTACTAAAGCCCTGCCTATAAAAAGTTTTGAAGAGTTTAAGCATAATCTCAACTTGATGAAGTTGTGATTAAGGGGGGTGTTAAACACCTATGCGGTTGGTATATTGTTGAGATATAGAGATAGAGCTAGGAGGTAGTTTGAATGAGATATTGCTGTAACTATCTCCCCCTTTTTCTTCTCTCTCAAGTTATATCTTGATTCTCTCTTATCTCTTGTAACGGCACCATGTAAAGCCATCTAGGATTTTGGCTCCCTCCTATATAACATGAACACGTCGCCCCTAGAAGGATAAGACGTTTGACCGCTCGCACATCATTAACTATATATATATATATATATATATATATATATATATATATATATATATATATATATATATATATATATATATATATACTTTCAGTTCCGGTGCGAATCCTTTCATATAATAAACATTATCATGCCGAAGAATAAAATGATATCTTTGAAGATGCTGCATCAGCACCAGCCGTGTTGAAAATTTCCTCTTGTTTTCTTCTAGGCAAGCAGGCGGGAGTTTCATGGACAAACTCCACGCATATGCCTCTCCACCAACTGTCCAGATGTTAACCTTATGCTCCGATTTGATTACAGGTCTCTTGATCACAGTAAAAATCCCAAATTGATTACAAGAAGGAAAATAATTTTTTATCACCAAAGTAACTTCTCTAATGTTGTCCAGCGAGGAGCAACATTATCACCAAAGTAAGTTCTCCAATATTGTCTCTTAAGCTAATGTTGTGTGGATGATTGGGTGTGGTAGAAGTGTCGGTCGAATGAGTGCTCCTAGCATCAGCCTTATAGCCGCACTGGCCGCCAACAAGCTAATCACTTCTGCATCGTCATCCCAATTATATTACTAATCCCGGCCTGCTTAATGCTTCCAAGATTATCATTTTTAAATACCACAAGTTGTGCAATTATTGGCTAGTAAAATAAGATTGAGCGCGTTAGCACTACAAACGAAACCCCAGATATTATTGACAAGAGGAAGAAGCCAACAGCAGTTGCTTGGTTATTTCTCAGCTCCAGATATGCATCCCAAGGAATGCTAGTTAGCTGTTGCGTGTTGGCGTTAGGTCGACCTACGAGTTTTCTTTCTTTCTTTTTTTTTTTGGGAAAGGGGAATACCCAGTCTCTTCATCGCACAATGCACACAACCATATTGTTACACATGAAATAAGTTGAAGTCACCGAGTACTCGACAGTAAAACAAATAAACGGAAAACACGACCACAAGTGGTCAAACCCGAGATTACATACCCCAGCCACATAATATACGAGTGGCTCGCCAGCTAAATTAATTGGTTGAACAAACCCTGCGCAACCGAGCCGACTGCACCCAGAGCTCATAAATCCACGCGCGCCTACACATTGCATTGATGACCACATACGGATTGAAGCCGTAGCTCTATATAACCTGCAAAAAATTTAAAGACATAATTCCAGCAATTCCATACTGCCCAAAGAGTGTCACAAACTCTGACACAGATTTGGTCCTTCAACTTATGGTGAATACCACCTAACCAGTTTTCAGACAAATTTGAAACACTTGTTGGTGGTGCTAAATTGTACTCCCCTCCATTCCAGTAAGGTGTATTGGTTTCCGTGCAAGTCAACCATTAGAATGTTTGAACAAGATTAGAGAATAGAATAACAACATCTGCAATACCTAATAGATAAAATATGAACTTTTCATGATGAATCCAATGATATAAATTTTGTATTGTGGATATTGATATATTTTTTCTAAAAACTCGGTCAAACATGCACTCGTTTGACTTTTGAAAAAACAAATACACCTTATATAAAGGAACAGAGGGAGTATATAACATGACAGAAATAAATGATAAATTATCTACTCCTGATCACAAAAGAAATATTTTTGATGTCATGCCGATTATGCTTAGCAAGGTTGCCTTTGGTAAGAACTACCTCTCTCTACAAAAACCACATTAAACTTTGATCTTGGAAGGAACATTTGTTTCTCAAATATGTTTTTTTGCGAAAAATATGTCCAGAAACCTTAAGATCAGCATATATGGACTTCACATTGAAGACATCATTTCTGGTTAACCTTCACTAGAATGAATCTGACCTCTGAATTAGATTAACTACATCAATCTAGAAACCAAATGGATCCACTAAGTCCATTTGTCACCCAGTAATGCCCTGCAAAATTGGATGTTCAAGGGGCTATCCCAAGAACAAAAGCCTGAATCCTCTTTTCTGAACACAATTTTATATGTGGTAGGGTATTCTAGATCTAATGGAGTGTCATCCAACCAGATGTCTTCCCAAAGACTCGTTGATTGGCCGTCACCAATCCTAAGGTCGCCCTACGTGACTTGGCATACTCAGTAATCGTTGCATCATTAACATCGATCAACTATTGAAAACTGGAAAATGTATTCGAATGATAAAAAAGGGCAAGACCGAGCCAATTAATGGTGTTATTAGGTAGAGTTTTTCTGGCATAAATTACTTACACACCTTCCCTCAATCCCTCTTGACCACCCACGTTGTCCTATCCTTTGTTATTAACTAAGTATACCTGACTGATCGACCCATGCGCTGTCATTAACTAAGTATACTTTCAGCCTGGGTCTGAATCCTTTGCTATCATGCCGAGGAATAAAATGGTGTGTCATAGCGTCGCTTAAGCTACAGTTCATTGCTAACACATACAGTACTACTGTACAATATAATGGTGTGTCATACTCGTGAAAACTGTTGCAGTAGAGAGACAGATTCAGTATAAACAGCCAGCAGCAACTCTCCTGTTAGAGATATATGTTCCTAGTTCTTGGCCTGTTTCCCCGCCACAAAGCATATACACGTCGAGTTCCAAACTCCTTATCATCAAATGAATCAGGTGGTGAAACGTTGCTACAAATGTTTTGTGTCCTCAGGAGAGAGCTGTCAGTGCATTAATCATCACTCAATGTGTTCAGGGTGGTCCTTATGAGTTTGGAGTACAGCTCCTAATAATCGTTAGTTATTTCCTACCCCATCAGCATCATCTTCACGGAGAGAGAGTGTCCAAATCATCAGCCAGGACAAAGGAATTTTCATCTGGCACTGAAGCATCTGCTGGGAAATACAGTAGGTCTGAAGATGATTGTTAACATCATGTTGCAACAGTGATATATAGGCATGTAAGCAAAAATACATCAGCATCATCTTCGTCCATTTTCAACATCACCAAGATGTATCACTGAAAAAAAAGGAGGAAGGAAAATAACAACCCGGATGGCATACGGTGTACACAGAGAGAGCCATTACAGTTGGCATGTTAAATACAGTAGCTTTCTCGAATGACATACCGTGTACACAGACAGAGAGAGCCGATTTCAAAATAATACCGGTGCTTGCATCTCAGCAACAGTAAAGATAGAACTGGGCAAGGACCTGCAGGCACAGTTGACCCCCTCCTCGAGGAAACAAGCAGCACCGGCATGCCAGCTGAAACTTAGACACATCCACCGCAGAAAATGTTCTTGTTGACACAAGAATGTAGCTGAAAACTCTGAAAATTGTTTCCAAAATCGGATGAGGAGCAGGAGCCAGGAGCAACTCTCATGTTTGGTGATGTTAATGGGTTTTGGCTTGGTGACATACTGATGCGAGCAATAGAAGCCCCTCTCGTGTTATGCAGTGTCCAGCACCATCATGCAGTGCAGCAGCCCCTCTTAACCCCATTCAACAAGATAATTTCTTGTGTCCATTGTCAGCAGGGACACCGAAGCACCCAATCTGCCAGTGAAGCATCTGCGAAACTTTGGAACAAATGCATCAGAGCGTCCTCAAGAGACCGAGAGCTGACACTGCATTCACTGAGTTCAGGATAGGTTCAAATCCATCAGCGTCATCTTCTTTCAGGAAACAGGGAGCGTCTTCTCGCCAACATCACCAAGACGTATCACTGGAAAAAGGACCAGAAAAATAACATACCAGTGTTAAAGTTCGCAATTTAATTAGCTTTTTCGCAACGGCACTAGCCCATTTGAAAATAGTAGCAGGGCAGAGCACGGTTGAACCTTTGAGCTGCAAAGACAGACAGCCTGATGATGTATATGAGGCCAGGAAACAGAAATTCAAGAATAGACTTGTGAGTCAGTTAACAGGGCGTAACATCTCAAAGAGTATCCCAGCAAAAAAACTGCTGCTTAAGCTAGAAGAAATGGATTGCATTACCCAACGAAGACCAAGGGGGTGCGCGAGCAGGAGCAGCTCCAGGCAGCAACTCTGTCAGGAGACTGCATTTTTTTTCGAGTCAAATTTGTTGCATATGTTGCCCTTTTTACTTATCTGAAAGGGAACTGAAATTCTAACATGCCTGAAATGCAAAATGTTTGCGGCTACTGAGAGAGACGACATTCAGTTTTGAACGACAACATGGATGATCTGAAACTGGAAATTCACAGCATTGAACTACATAATTGTGACGGGACAAGAATAATTCTTCGCTCGCTTCCTCAACTGAAACTAATCGACAAGTGGCCAAACTTTGTTACGGATTATTTCAAGGAAACAATGCAGCAGAGTTCGCAAAGTGCAAAATAATACCGGCTCAATCAGAGATAACACCGAAACAAATCGGCTCACAGAAAGTGCAAATAAGAAGAGCAAACTTCAAAAGGATGTAAGTCCACACGGGCGATGCGTCAGCAGCATACATATTCTTCTAGGTGGCTTCTGCCCCCTCCTTTCCAGACCATGAGTTCCCTAACCTCCGGCAAGTTGCCAGCCACACAAGAAGACCGGCTGAATCAAATCAGTGAGTGATCATGAGGACATGGGTTGTTAACATCTTAGTGAGTAACATGCTACAGCTTGAATCTTGGGAATTAGTATACCTTAAGTGGCAGTGTGCCCGGGACCCAGCAAGGAATTAGTGACTATTCATTCCACAATGCTTAGAGCAACTACGAGAGAGATGCAAGAGAAGACTCTCCGGTAGTATCCACCAGAACGCAATCATCAAGTGCAGCAGTATGTGCGTCTGTCCAATACCAGTTTTGTGTTGATACTGAAATACCCAATTAATCTTCCCGCAAAAAAAAAAAGAAATACCCAATTAATCTGCTACCGATCGAAGCACCTGGAGGAAGAGAGTAGCACTGCAAACGATTGGAAAAGTTAGAACTTAACAGAAGTAGACAGAAGTGTCCTAAGAATATTACAATGCCAAAAACTGCAAGCATAAGAGGTAGTACTAGAACCCAAACTGTCAAGAAAATGGCAAGACTTCAATCACGAGCTGTTCAGTTCAAGAAAGAGCGATTACTAGTAATTAACTAGAACTACTACAAACTTGACAAGCTAGTACAAATAGAAAAAAAAAATCTAGAGAATGAATGAGAAGATAACGTGTACCTGCATGTATGTGTGGACTTGATTCAACGCCAACCATAGTGCTTCTTGAAGATTAGAGTAAGCTGTTTGTTGGGATGTGCGCCGACTGCTCTCTCCAGGGATGCCTTTACGGCCAGAACAGCACTGCTCTGCATACCCTTGAACTCTAATTGACATTCCAAAGTAACGAGCCTGGGGAGATTTTCCATTCCAAAATCCAAAGCACCAGGAGTACTGAAGAGACACTCATTTTCAGACCAGTCGGAAAACAAAATCGCCAATTTCTCTAGCTTGGGCATACATCCTGCCGCAAACAGGAGACCCATTCCATCCCTCCGGGAGCGATAAATAAACATGTTCAGGCATTTGAACCCAGCTTTATCATTGACTGCTAGCCTTCGATCTTCAAAAGGAGACTGATCTGCCTTTCCATTGAGATCCAGAGTGAGCAGAGCGGGTAAGGCTCCAAGGATGCAGAGGCCTTCATTCCCAATTTTCTCCACTACCAAGAGTAACGTCTGCAGGTTGGCTAGTGATTTTACCCAATCCGGAACCTTTGAGAAGGGATAATCAGCCACAAGTCTTTTGAGGTTATGCAGTGGGGAAGTGCACCATGCTGTACCCGTTAAGGTGTCGTCGTCAACATACTCCATTCTTACAGAACTAAGGTTATGTGCCAATAGGCTACGGACAGAAGAAAAAGTAACTTCTATTTGCTGATCTTGCTCAACATCACCAAAAAAAAGATGCAGCTTCCTCAGATTCTTTAGCTGCCCAAGCCCTTCCAGAAATCTATAGGACTGGAAGTGGACAGACACACACTTTAAAAATTCCAATGATTGCATCTGAGCGATTTCATCGGGAAACGTAGCACCACAGTCAACTATTAAGTGTTTCAGTTTTCCAAGATTGACAATACCTGCCGGTAAATTGTATATCCTTGACTCCCTTATGTCCAACATCTCTAAGCACTGTAGATGTCCAATTTCTTCAGGGAGCTGCCTTACTAATGTCATGGCAATGTTGAGGTACTTTAGCTGAAACAGCCTTCCTACATTTGTAAGATGGTGTTTTTCTAGTTGTCTGCATCCCAAAATGCCTAATGAACTACATCCTCCAAAGTCCATACTGCGCAAATGCCTGAACTCCATCATTGAAGGGATTTTTACTGTATTCCCAAACACATTAAGTGATCGGACATGAGATAATTCCTGGGTCATTGGCATGACATAATTTCCTCCCCCTTCAACTTGCATGGAGAGGCGGCGGACTCTTCCTTGTGTCCCAATAGATAAACTTGGGACACCAATGAAAGTAACAAAGTTCTCTTCAATGGATTTGGATACTATGAAATCAAGAATTGTGTCATGAACTCGACAAGAAAGCACCTGACCAAATAATCCCAGCTTCACAGGTTGGATCAAACTCCTATTGACGAGCTCATTAAAATACCTCTCTCCTAATTCAAATGCCTTACATATGCAATCTTTGTAAACAAATCCTTCGGCAATCCATCTTCTTATCAGACCCTTCTTCTCAATAATAGAATCTTCAGGAAATAAACTCATATATAGGAGACAACTTTTTAGATGAGGAGGAAGATCATAGTAACTAAGTGACAATATCTTCATCATTCCTTCGACCTTGGGATTCCTTTCAAGTGCACGACCAATTGAATCTTTCACGTGATTCCACACATCCTTTGTTCTCTCTCTGCTGGCCAATAGGCCAGATATAGCAATGATTGCTAGGGGTAAGCCATCACACTTTTTCAAAATTTCATTACAAACGTCTTCAAGGTTTGCAGGGAGATCTTCTTTGGATTCAAATAGTCTTCTATGAAATAGTTCTTTTGAATGCACCCAATTAAGAGGCTTTATCCTATAGATGTCATCATTGGTTGATGAACGGCATGCTTTTGCAACACTATGAATACGTGTAGTGGTGATTATGATGCTACGACAACTAGTCATGGGAAATGCACGCTTAATAACATCCCAAGTTTCCACGTCCCATATATCATCAACGACAACAAAATACCTGCAGATGGATTCTTAGACCATATCAGCGTGCTTCTAATACAAATAGTATACCAACAAGATAGACTAATAAAAGAAAATGTGTTCACAATTACAGTAAGAAAGCTGACATGAGTGTTAAAATCATGCTTCAAAAAATCACGCCAAGGTGTGCCTAGGCACCTTGCGACAAACTATCAGCTAGCACTTAACCATGTTTGGCTCACGCTTTGCGAGATAGACACTGTGATGTATCTTTATTAGGGAAAAAAATAGTGTGCTATGGTAAAATAGCGCAGCCCTTAAAATCCTCTATAGCGAAACTATATCTAGCGGGGAGTTTTGGAGCTCGGCCTTTATGTAGGTCGCATTTTTTGAAAAAAAATCAACATTTGAATTTTTGTATAATTTTTTTGTAAAAGTAAACAAGGATGTGATGTATATGTGTGTAAAATTTCAGGATGAAATTCCTTGAAATGCGATCTGTGCAAAAAAAAACAAATTCATGGAGTTTAAGAAGGAATAGTCCATCTACTAAAAAGCCACATATTTGTCCTTTTGTGTAGCACTCATTTTAATGTATTTCATCCTGAAAAAAAATGTATTTCATCCTGAAAATATACACACTTGCGCATTATGTCTCTAAGTATATGTATAATTTTGTTTCAATTTTTTTGAAACGTGCAAATTTTAATGTTGGTCATTTCAAATTCTGCCTCCATCGAGGCCGAGCTCCATTGAGCATCTTTGAACTATATCACATTATAGTGGATGATTGTACACTGATTTCATTTAGTGAGACATTACTCACAGGCTGTTTGCTTTGGAGCCCTCGGCTGCCCGAACAAAAATTTGATCGTTGACTAGGCTCAGGTGGCGTTTGGACGGGCATACAATAAATTGGTGTGCCCAGCCTACACCGGCCAATGCCAGTTCACATACACATCAATTTGCTGACAAAACTGGGGCAGCCAAATCGATCGCCAAATAATTGGTGTGCCCTCGTTTGGCTCGGTTGCCTCGTGCAAAAACCGAAAAGCCCCTCAGAACGGTATACTCCCTCCATTCCCTTATGCAAGGCCAGAAACTCATATTACATGTACCAAGATAAAATTTAATGACTCCTTTACAAGTCAACTTTTCTTTTCGTTAACCGGGATCATTAATACAGCACAAGCATGCAATGAATGAATGGGAAGGAAGTGGCTGAGTGTCATTATGACTGCATGCATGTAAGTACTGTTAGGGTTCATTAAAAAGTTGCTAGTATGAGGAAACATCATTAATTTTTGCCTTGATTATTGTTGATGGCCTTGTATTGATGCAAAATGTATTTTTGATAGTGGCCTTGTATAAAAGAATGGAGGGAGTAGTACTATTAGCGACGCTATTTTTTCATTGATCTTTATACTAAATGATCTCTATTAGAACTTAATACTATGTCCCTTCAAAAAAAAATTGCATCTTCGGCCCCCAAAGAATTGTACAAAGTGGATTGATAATTTGATGTTTCTAAGAGAGTTTCTGGAGCCTTTGAAAGGGTGTGGTATCAAATACTTTCGTTTTAGGTTGCTAAACAGTTGGCACTACAGTATAGCGTATAAGCTACTCCCTCTGTAAAGAAATATAAGATACTTTAGATCACTATGTCACTCCAGGTGTTACAGTTCTTTGATAGGTCAGCTGGTAAGGCAGCCATTGGGCACGCAAGAGGTTGGGGGGGGGGGGGGGGGTCCAAATCCCTCCTATGCTTAGTTTATTCAATTCTTTTTCCTTTTTTGTTCTTTGATGTTATTTTTTATTCTTCTCAAACTATTTTTTCTTTTCGTCGTTTTCTCATCATTTTTTTGGAGGCACACGCTTTCTTCTCAGCACATGACCAGCCAACTCATTAGGACTTAGTTTATGCACAATCCCTATCCAAACACACCAAATCCCTCCTATGCTTACTTTATTCAATTCCTTTTCCTCTTTTGTTCTTTGATGTTATTTTCTTTCTTCTCAAACTTTTTTTTTCTTTCTTTTCATCGTTTTCTCATCATTTTTTTGGAGGCACACGCTTTCTTCTCAACACATGACCAGCCAACTCATTAGGACTTAGTTTATGCACAATTCATATCCAAACACAACTATATGATGCGATATATGAGTCATTTATTGGAACTATTGGGATTTTAGCCCGTTTTACTATTTTTCAATACTTTTTAGAAAATCCAGAGGCCCATAGGCCCATTCATGCATGATAAGGGAGTGTAGAAAGTTTAGTCGCACCACAGTTATGGATGGTGCATTCGGTCAACAGATAAGGTTGGTTGCCTCACACACCGCTAAGAGGTTGAAAAGAAGACACTTACACGCATACTCCTCCTCCAGCGCCTGCCTTGTCTCGCACGCGCGTCATGTTTCGTGATCGAGTCGAGCCGAGCCAATCCCTATAGTCAAAATGAATTGCATAAATGGAAAACAACACCAAACAGTTACTGGGCCTATGTCCCTGCAACTTCTCCATCTCGCTTCTCGGCATGCATCACGAAATGAGAAAGCAGGCCTCCGAAACCTCGCCACCCTTGATCATGTACAAGAGAGGAATGATGAATCCGGTGTAACTGACTTAAATACCTTCTCTATTAGGGTCTTTCTACTCCGACGACAATATTGCTCTACACCATCGAGTACACCATACCTTCCCCACCCTAGCGTCAGCGAATGTTGTTTGTCGGGGGAGGGGGGCATGATTGGTTATCAGGATGGTTCCACCATAGTCCTCGAGGCAACAGGGCCATGATGGGAGGGTAACATTGAGGACGTGATGAAGCATATAGATCTTCAGGATGATGAACTTGATGATGTGGTTCTTGGAAAAGCGGAGGTCAAGCGGATAGAGGCAGAAACTCTATGGTTGACGATGAGCAGGCACACTAATCCCTCCTCTGATCCATTTCTACATCAATGTTAATAATGAAGTTTGCATGGGGATTTTTGTATACGCCAAAATTCAGAGAAGCCAATAAGAATTTATTTGCTTTTCAAGATGGGTTTTGGGATGGGAAAGGAGTAGGTCATGGAGGCCCTTGCATATTCAATGGCTATGGACTAGTTTTGGAGGACTATGATGGTAGATCCGATCCTACCAAGATTGCTCTGGATGGGTTGTATGTGCTTACTAGAGGAGAGGGCTTGATCTCAAAAATTGAAGACGACAGGGATCCCTACATGGTTGATGTGCTAAATAGGGAAATCAGCAGCTGTCAGGGACACGATGACATGCAGGTGAGGCGGAACACACTCAACTTCCTCCTCCCGAGCAAGGGAGATGACAACAATCTCAGTTGGGAAAGGATCGGCCCGCATCACTATCTCCCTATCCTCAAGGGAAGCAAAGTGCACCTATGTAACTCCGATGGAGGAGTTGACCATCTCGAAGGGGACACATGGCAGCTGCGCAAGGAATGACCATTTGACCCTGAGGGCAGGTGCGAAGAAGGCATTGAGCGGCTCCATGTTGGCGAGATGAGACAAAAATCTGGGTCTGTGTCACTAGGAGGCATGAACACCTTGATAAAATCAGTACGGACGTCCTCCTCCGGGATAGAGAACAAGGGGGATGAGCTTTCGTTCCCAGAAGAGAAGTCGGGGTATGATGCAGCAGGCGAGGTATTTGGGTGGACAGGAGGTGAGGCGTTGGCACAAAAAGGTGGAGATGGTGGTGTCAAAGGCGTGGAGGGAGGGATAGGGGATCTGCGAGGAGAGAGGCTAGTGCGGCCGAGCACTGCCTAGGCAGGGAGGTGGATAAAATATTGCGGATGTCATGCGAGCAAGGAGGGGAGCTGAAATGCTGGGCCAGGGATGGGGAAGGCACCGAGGCAGAGGAGGAAGCCCCTTCAGCAAACAGGCATAGAGGGGAGAGAGTAATGTTGTCGGTGGTGTCCAATATGGGCTTCCCCTAGGTCCACCCCAAGGAAGCTACCATGACCCTTTCGTAAAAGAATCCTACCCAACATGCCCCGAAAGGTTCTTGGGGTATCAGTCATCGGGCTATTTCCCCTTCTCGGGGAAAAGTTCTCCCCCACCCATCATATCCAATCGCCATCGAGGACAAAGGTGTTGCACCTTGACGGTGGCATGTACCTGGGTAAATTGTCTCTTCATGTGTGTGTGTGTGTGTGTGAAGTGATTGGAGTGTTTTAACCCTTGTTCGAACAATCTAGGAGTTGCGTCGTAGCTCCGATATCGATGATCATCACCCGTCGAAAAATTTCATGCCGTGGGGTGAGGCTTACTGACGAGAGGGGGCATGTGGTGATCCATCATGTAGGGTAGAGGGGTAAGGCAGTGAAGGTGCAAAATGGCATGAGGCTGGTGAGCGGGCGGAGCGGAGGAGGGGCGAGCGGGGCCCATGGCGGGGTACGTAGTACACAGAGGGGAGGTATACCTGCACACTCTTTGAGCTTGTGGCCCGAGCCGCCACACTTGTGGCAACAAACCAGGTCTCGATAGTCCTTCATAAAGTGGTGATAGGGGAGGTACCGAAACCAATGTGGTGAGAGTGAAGAGGAGGTCTTGGAGGAGGAGGCGGGGGAGGAGGCGAAAAAGTAGGTGTTGCGCGTGGCACTTCTAGGTACGAGTGGGTAATTGAGGATGTACAGGGGAAGTGAATTGGGATTGAACCGCGTTCATGGCAAGGGAGAGAGAGCATGGGGTGCACTGGGCTCGAGGGGCATGAGATTCAGGGAAAAAATGCGAAGGATTTGTTGTAGGCTAGCAGACCGAGTTGTCGATGTCAGAGTGGATAATAGAGTTTTCAAGAGGGATGGGAGGCGCGCAGTGGACAGCTCGGGCACAGGAAGCAACCTAGGAGTTATGCGATTGATCCTAATGGGACATCCTTGTTGAAAGACTACCCTAGCCCCATGAAAACCCTTAACTGCGCAAGGTAGGGGGCGAGCCACTCATTTGAATCGAGCTAGCCTCAAGCGGCGACGCTGCCAGCGTGGCATCTTCCATGGAAAGGTGCAGGCCAAGCTTGGTCTTGCGCACCCGGTCGCCGCCAGTAACACGAGGAAGAGGGTGATGTTGGGGGAAGCGACCTTGGCATCCGAAAGGAAATCACCCACACATTATGTGAGGATGCATTAATTCTGGCAGAGCACAGGGGGTGGTGTGAGGGTGGGCTGCCGGTGTGGTAGCGGGGAGGTCGTGGAGAGAGATGAGGGTGGGATGGGTAGGCCTACACCCGCGGAGAGAGATGGGTAATCCTCACAGTCGACAAGGGCGTTGGGAGAGGTCATCCCCATCTAGTTGACCTCTCAAAGTACTATTTTGTTTTTTCAACAAAACAACCAAGACTTCAAAAATACATTTTTGGCTACAAGTTTTTATATTAATGAAAAAATACCGTAGAACAGTTATTCTATAGTTCTTGGCTCGAAAAGAAGAAAGTTTCCACTATTAGTGACACTAGATATGGTGCTATATACTATCTCTGTCCGGATTTATTAGACTCAATGATTTACTTTTGTACTAGAGAGTTTCTATTTTTGTACACCATTTGTATTTCATTTTTATTTTTAAGCTTACATTTGCTTCCATATTTTTGCAGCAATTTTTATGCAATTCTTTTAGCAAGGTTCACGCAACAACAAGTGGGGCATCATCTAGTATACTTAATGGAGATGCTAAACTTCAAAAGAAAAGAAAAGAAAAAACTCACCCATATGTTCATAGGAAGGTTGTTTTCCGTACTTTCTCTGTTTTATTCCAGTTGACATTGGCACAATCTTCACCACGTACATTTAACCATATTGCTCTTTATAACAATATAGATTGGAAAATATGAACGCAATACATAGAGTAGCGCTAAACTAAGCATGAGTGTAAAATAGCTTATTCTATACCCCAGTAACGGTAATGCAATATAGTAACGTGATATATAAAATATAGTAAGTTTAAAAAAATATAGTAATTAAAATATGAATAGTAAAACAATTATTTTCAAAATTACTACACTTTGTACATTGTTTTACTTGATTTTGCATATAGCGTTACTAGGGGTGTAGAATAAATTATTCTACACTGACGCTTAGAGTAGCGCTAAACTAAGCGTGAGTGTAGAATAGCTTATTCTACACCCTAGTAACGGGACATGCAAATACAATATATATATATATATATATATATATATATATATATATATATATATTAAATTTAGTAATTAAAATTTTGGATAGTAAAATAAGTATTTTCAAAATTACAACACTTTTTACATTGTTTAACTTGATTTTGTATATGTCGTTACTAGGGGTGTTGAATAAGTTATTCTCCGCTGAGGCTTAGAGTAGCGCTAAACTAAGTGTGAGCCAGTAACGGTACATGCAAAATATAGTAACGTGATATGTAAAATATAGTAATTTTTTAAATGTAGTAATTAAAATTTTGGATAGTAAAATAATTATTTTCAAAATTAGTACACTTTATACATTGTTTAACTTGATTTTGTATATAGCGTTATTAGGGGTGTAGAATAAAGTATTCTACACTGACGCTTAGAATAGCGTTACCCTATATATATAGTGTGTATGTGCGCGCGACTAATTGTCCATACTCCTCGGAGTATGTATTCTCACGTTTAAATATACCTCTGAAACAAACATGTCATATATTCGAGGAGTATAAGTAGGCACAAATAGAATGTGTACCTTTTTTCTACTAGGAAACTGCTGATATTGATGATGACTTGTTGTATGCTCCCTGCATCAGTGTCCTCAAAACGTAGACCACTAACTCGACTATGAATAATTCTCAAGATATTCATCATGTCTGGATTTCGTGACACAGATACGAAGGCCCGACATTTCTTGGAGGTCTTCATACACTTGGTTTGCAAGAGTGGTCTTGCCCATTCCTCCGGTTCCTACGATGGAGACCAGCTTCGGTTGCTCATGCATTGACGCCTCTTCAGTCAACAGTTTGATAATCTCATGCTTGGCTCATCAATTCCGACAAGCTTTGAGGCATGCTCAAACATAGAAAGAGCTCTAGGATCAACAGTGGCGTTTTTGGTGTTTGTGAAGGTCTGGCGAGTCTTGTACCTTGCATTCCTATCGCCCACCTGAATGATCTGCTTCTTCAAATCTTGTATCTCTCTGCCAATTCGACGACGAGCCTTCATCTTCCCCAACTTCCCTAGTGAGCACTTGATCTTATCTATGAAACCATCTGGCTTTGTGTCCTTGTCATCAACACACAACATGAAGTCATCGATGGCATCCTCCATGTCGTAGGATAGCTCCCGCACCTCATTCATCCACGCTTTATCCTGCTCATCGGGATCCTCCTCCTTCGACATCTTGAGGAGAAAAGCCTCCATGGCAGAAAGCTCGTGAGTGAGAGACTTGATCTCCTTGCGCACACCTTTGAAACGCTTGAACTCGTTGCCGAGCAGAACACCCAGCTTCCCCAGGACAGGTTTGAGGACCCCTGTCGCCACGCTGACAAGAGCCGCCTCCATGGCCATGCTAGCTGAGAGCTCCCTCAATTAATGAAGCGACAGTGTTCTCAATCTACAGCCTGCCAAGTGCCAAAAGCATTGATGGAAGTAAGCCACTATGCCCAAGCCTTATAACACCGAACAAGCTATCTACAAATCGCTACAGCACCGGCCGCCGCGAGATCGAAGCAGAGTACTAGAGATGGGGTCATACCTGTCGTGGAGCCTGGAGTTTTCTTCGGTGACGGTGTACGTCGAAAACAGTTGATTATTTCCTCTTCTGCTCTCCCTTGATCTGAGCTTTGTTGGAAGAGAATGGATTAATAATGGAGGTGAGACCAAGCATTGCTGCACCGAACGAGCTACAGATCGATCGACCCGGAGATTGAAGCATGGCAATGGGAGGCGGGGTATACCTCGCGGGATGGATCTGCCGCGGAGGCAGCTTGCCAGACGAGAAGGAAGCTCGGTCGCCTGCGGTGCGTGCAGCTGAGATCTGATCTAAGCAGAGTAGTGGGCAGTGGAGTGAGAAGGCAATGGGGTCTAATGTACGTAATTAGTTAGTGCCTTAGTGAGCTGGAGAGGTCTGCGTCTGGGTCTGGGATCTGATTAGTTAAGTCGCTAGCCAGGCCCTTGTCTTTCTTTTCCACTAAACCGCTATTACTCCCTATTATCATAACTAAGACGCATTGTTTTGTTTTCGGCTAAGAGTTTCATTGTGACATACCCGACTCTCTAATTCTCTATTACTCCTTCCCTTTGGAAGTACCTACTTTCCAATCGATCGTTCTCAGTTAAATCACAGATCGATACCCTCTAAGATCTGCAAAACTACCCCCGCCCCCCGCGCCCCGAAGAGAAGGCAAAAACACGTTGGTCCATGTCAGTCGAACTGCGTGCGCTCTTAATTTAAGCTGAGATCTGAAACCATTTGCCGGCAGAAAGTATCCCCTCTCATTTGTTAAGCAATTTCTGTTTCCATGATTCCGCGTGAACTCCTCCAGATCTGTGTACGTTGCATTGCAGTATTAGTTTTGCTTTACCGAGTTGTTCGTTTGTACTAGTTTTATTCAAAATCGACATAGACAGTCAGTGAATCACTCAAACTTGATGCGTAGAATACATGCATAGACACCATATAAACTGAGACGGATGTAAGTAACAATGCACTGCTTTCCAACAAATCCATGATGTCAGTCGAGCAATAGTTGTCTCAACCAGAGATTGCCAGTTAATTAACCACAAAGAACGAGGACAAGGCATCAAATTGTGAAGCTGCCCGTGTAGAGAGACCAAAAGCGATTTTGCCGACACGAGGTATATGCATGCATGCGCCCTAATTTCAGCAAGATTCGTTTGGTCTGCGTGAACTTTCATTAGTTAACCAAGGCAATGTTGTCTCCATTTCAACCCTCCTCTGGATCTGTGCATGCATGGGACGTGCCGCTGGTGGGCAGCTAGCTAGGGGCAGTATTAGTTTTCATTGCCCGAGTTATTCCTTTTCAAGTTTCGTTCAAAGGTCGATGTAGCTAGCTAGCATCTCATCTTTGTTACCGTTGCCCTTCTCAGTGTTAATTTACACAGTATCTGTGGTACGGTTTCACTCATATTACTGTACTAGTGAGCAATGATACTTTGTAAACATTACTATCCACTACCACATTATTTGCGCTACTGAAATTAAGAAACTTCCGCATAGGTTTAATCACAGTTTGGATGATTCAGAAAAGAAATATCATATTATTTTAAAAAAATCACCACATGTATATTTTAGAACATGGGTAATTCTGTTTTGAGAAAAACAAGAAGAGCTTGTATGGTACTCCCTTCGATCCATATTAATATTCCCTGGTTTAGTATAACTTTGAACAAAGTTGTACTAAACCAGCGATAATTAGTATGGATTGGAGGGAGTACTTTTTTAGTCCAAGAACATGTCTAAGTAGCAAACCCAACTAGCTAACTCATCCGTAAACACACAAGTGTACAGAATGCCAAGAAGCTATGCCTTTGCCAGCTCACTCAAATACCAGCTGCATAATGCAGGATGCCGTATTTGCAAGCATGCACCTCAAAAACATATTTTTGGAAGTAGCGGTAAGAAGCAAAAATCAAGGTGAAGATAGAATTGGGCAAGTACCTGCAGGATTCATCCCTCGTAGAAACAAACAAAAGTAGGATGTCAATAAGAACTTTGCCACATTCATCCCAGAAAACGAGTGATGTCTCGAAGAGTTTCCCCACAAGAACTGTTAAAGCTGGAATACTCGGCTCCATTGATGTATGCGAAGCAGTCATGGTGTAAGTTGAATTTTCGATGCAAACATTGCGCAGACATCTCTATGCTCGCAGTTACCACATTTTGTTTTTCATAATGCAAAAAAAGAAGTCCATTTTACTATCCTGAAGAAACTTGGTGGTTCACATTACCTCCTGATATATTTTTTTCTCTTCCCTTAGCCACCTCAACTATCTCATACCAGTCAAAAAACACCCCTGGCGGGTTTCGTCGGGTGGTGGTTTGCTGACGTGGACAAGATCAAAGCGGTGTTTGACCAATGGGGCCCAATAGTCAGCACAACGTACCTAGCCCCTCTCGTCTTCGACCTCTGGACAAAAGCATGCGTGCGTGGTTGCCGCACGCGCACACGCACCCGCATCCCCTGCTTTGAGCTGTCATTGTTGCTTGATTCGCTGCACCACAGGGTCGCCAGAGCGGGCCTGGCCAGCGCGAGGGAGAGACGGCGAGGAGAGGCTGCGCACAGGCACACACGGTTGTGGGGTCGCGCTGGCCGGTGGGACCGGTGAAGCGTGGCTTGCCCGGAGCCGCGCCTGCAGAGGCTCACATGGCGGCCACGGCTAGCGCTTGGCAGTGGCGAATGGTGATCCACTAGTAGAAAACAGGGTAGTAGTCCCGGTTCTGTAACCGGGACAAAACAAACGTGATTAAAGACCAAACCCTTTAGTCCTGGTTTGCTTACGAATCGGGACATAAGGGGCTTTACGTGACCGCTACGGGGCGCTCAGGCAGGAGGACCTTTAGTCTCGGTTGGTAACACCAACCGGGACCAAAAGGCACCTGGGGTATTTGTTCTTTTTTAAAAGGGGGAGGAGGGTTAGGGGTTTTGGAAGGTGAATTTAGGGGTTTCTTATTGTGTTAGCTAGCTAATAGAGAGAAGTGACCTCTCTTTTTCCGTGCTTGATCGACGCTAGCTACTATACGTATAGAGAGAAGTCGACACGCTAGGTAGTAAGCAAATGAAGGAACCATTAATTACACAAGATCATCATGAACATATACAGAGAGAAGTGACCTCTCTTTCTCCGAGATTAGTCGAACAACAAGTTTTCGTATATATCTATCCGACGCTACTACATATATACAATATAACTTCTCTTACAATCCATAACATTTAAAATCAATTTCAACTTCCACATGGTATTCTCCGTCTTTATGTATGACATGGTCAAGAAAGAATCCCGCCAATTCCTCTTGAATTGCTCGTATGCGATCATGTGATAGGAGTTCATTCCGCATCTGCCACATCTAATTTAAAGAAGGGGGTCAATACATATATATAAAAGAAACTCAACACAATTGATGGTAATAAAATAAAATTGTGAATATTGTTTACATACTTCATATTGTTCGTCAGAGTAGTCTCACTGAGAGGTCGAGTTGTAGATGAACTCGCAAACGTAGTATCCACATAAATTATTCCCGCCTTCCTGCTACAAGCACTTTATGAGAAATAGAGTTCAATCAAACTGATAATCAAGCATGATAAATGCTATTGATGAAACTAGAATCAATGAGAGGTGCGCGGAACTAGCTAGTACTACTTACTTTGGGGTGTGTAAATTGCAGCTCCCTCTGCAGACCCAGAACAATTCTGGTTAACTGTTTCCAAACCCTGCCAGGCAAAGAAAATGATTACTTGATATCATCAAATGAACGAAAGTTGTCGATATGATGCGACAATGATCGATTGAACTTGGAGCATTGCAGTCATGTCCGCATACTCTTGGGGATCTTTACGTCTCGAGTCTAAGACAATTACTACTCCCCGGTCAAGCTTAATCTCTAGCAGAATAAAGTAGAAGCTGTGCACATATAACTCATCAATTACATTACTATAACCTTGAGTAAGTGAAACCGAATATGCACAAGACAGGAACACTCACTTGAAGTTGTAAGGAAAGAGTATTTTTCCCTTTGTTTTGATGTCGAAGTAACGATTGTAGCAAGTTGTCCTCAATATCTTTGACTCTCTTTTTAACCGACCATTCATTTACGGTATTTAGGTTAATGAACCCAATGTCATAGATTTGTCCTTTTTGCATTTGATGATCTTCAGTCTGCAAAATATAGCAAGGATAATTATATATACATGCAATGAAAGAGCTGAGCTATAGAGACTTAATTACATAAGTAATACTTACATACAGTAGCAAGTCATGAGTTGTTTGTCGAGGGCATCTTGATTGAATAACTGAAATAACTCCACAAATTTAACAGGCATCAGGTCGACTCCAATCAAGCCGTGCTCCTCTTTAATTCTCAGCATCAAACTATCCTTCCCAGACTTCCTGCAGGTATCCATGTACCATTCATGCAATCTTCGCATCATCGTTGTTAGAGGAGGAGGATCAGGTTTGACGAGAGGCTTCCTGTACTGGTATCTGAAGATCTCTACCACCTCTAACGTTTCAAACTCTACATCATCGCTCAGTTAATCACCAAGATTGGTACCATGAAGTACCCCCAGATGATTAACGATGATATCGCTAGACACCTTGAGCGGGGGGCACGATTGCTTCGCCTATTCGCCGAGCTAGGGAATTGTTTTCCAACTTCTTCGTTGTGCTAATCTTGGATCACTGGAAATACTTCCCGGCCGCCGCACGTCTTTCTATGTCTTTTTAATACAGTGGACATAGTTGGAATCCGGTGGACGCGTTGGTGGTCATTTCAGGCCATCCAGAGTGCGCTTCGCTTTCACCGGATTTACTGTTTCCTTCGGGGTGGAGGTTTCCGTGCAAAATAGTCCTGCACTTCGGCTTCCACGATGTCATCGGTTTCCTTGTTAGTCCTCCCATATGGTAACTTTGGTAGAACCCTGAGGCTTGGACCAGGTTTGAATTTCTTCCCGCATCCAGAGTACTTTCAGGAGAGGACACTTTGCAAAAAATAATCGCTATGCAGGGAGGAGGTAGATTGACAACGCTCTTTCTTCTAGGGTTTGGGTGGCCTCGAGAGTTGGTCGGGCGAGCGGACCGGGAGTAAATTAGTAACTTTTAACTTGGTAAATTTGGGTGGCCTCGGCAACGCTCTTTTAACTCATTTAACTTGGTAAATTTGGGTGGCCTCGACAACTCTTCTAGGGTTTGGGGTGGCCTCAACAACTCTTCTAGGGTTTGGGATGGCCTCGACAACGCTTTTTCAGTCCCAGTTTGGGTGGACTCAACAACTCTTCTAGGGTTTGGGGTGGCCTCGACAACTCTTCTAGGGTTTGGGGTGGCCTCGTAAAAAAATCATCACCAAACAAACTTAATATGAGTTTTAACATAGAACATTCATCGAACAAACTTAATATGAGTTTTAGGAAGATCATCATGAACAAAAATATCACTCTAATTTCTATGATTTTTTTTCCACAAAACATCTCATCTTGTCTCCACAAAACATCTCATACATCTCATTTCATCTGATCTGAAAAAAACAGAGCACGTCTAAAAAATACATACATACACGGAAAAAATGCTATGAACAAAAAATCTATGAAAAAAAACATCATATATGAACATTTTCTATATACATCCATATCCATCCATCCATACATACATACATACATGGCAAAAAAATGCTATGAACAAAAACATCAGTAGTAATTATTTTCATGATGATTTGGCCTCAAAAAATTTATTTTATTAGTATTTTCAAACTCTAGAATGACCCTCTTGCACTAGAACTATTTCAAATAATTCTTTTCAAATGCCACAATTTTTTTGAGAAGTCCTCTGATGCCTATAGATCATTTTTATGCAAAAACCCACTTTGGTTGTTTGAAAATTTTGAGCACAACTTCCAATTTTCAATTTTGGTCCAATCTTGGCATTGAACTACAACCCTATTTTTCCTTGCTAAAAAAATTCTGAATTTTTTACATCTTATATTCCTTCCAACTAAACCCTTAAGTCCAGAAGGGCAATTTCATCTAGCAAGTCCACCAAAAAAATCCCTGTAGTTTCTGTCCAACACTAAATTCTAATAAAACTTGCACTAACAAGTTTTTACTTTTATCAAACCAACTTGACCATCTTCACTAACATCCAATGAGACATCATCCTGCCAACTTTCACATAAAACAAAGTTCCCTCGCTAGCCCTAGCATTTCATCAAACACCTTGTGGACATGGCTGAAACCATGCAATTCTGTGAAACTTTGCAACTCTCTGAACCAACTTGACCACCATCATATACATCGAGGAAGGAGGGAGGATCGCGGTGGGAGGGAGGAGGGAGTACCATCCTGGCCAGCGGGGCAGAGGGCAGGGGCACGACGGCGTCGGGGCAGGGCAGGGGCGCAGTGGTGGCGGGGCAGGACAGGTGCGCATGGAGCGGCAGCGGCGGGGCAGAGAGGTAGGGTGCGGCGAGGGTGTCGGCGTCGGGTTCCGGCAGTGTCGTGGTTTTGTCACGGCAGATGTCCTAGAGAAAGGACTTAGTCGTGGAGCCATTGCGATGGGTTAGCTTGAAGGGGTTAAAGCGGATACAGGGACGCACGAGAGTTTATACTAGTTCGGCCCCTTCGATGAAGGTAAAAGCCTACGTCTAGTTGTGATGGAATTGATGGGGTTTCGATGACTAGGGAGCAAATAAGCTTCGTCTATGTCTCAAGTTGTTGTTTCTTGTCCTTGAACCGTCGCCGGGTCGTCCCCTTATATACACGGGTGACACCCGTCGGTTCACAGAGTCCCAACACCGGTCGATATTCGTATCCGGGTTGGTCTCTCCTTATTCCTAACTTACAATACAAGTTCATATACAAATTCCGGTTTACAGCTACAAGTCTTGAACCGGCTACGGGCCTTAGGCCCTCATCTGCCTTCTTGGGCTATATCACTTCTGGAACTACTGATGAAGTTGATCCGGCTCAGATAGGCCAGTTTACGCCCAGTAGTAATATCCCCAACATTAGGCCCCAGATTGATTTGAACAGGTTCATGTCAATCCTTTAACAAAAACTTCATCTTCAACATCTTCTCTTAAATTGGTAGACCGCCATGATGTCATCTTTTCTGATTATTGTAAACCGGAGTGACGTCACCTGTCATAACGAAGATACCCATTATGCTTCTTTGTTTAATATATCTGCGGAAATCGAGGCGATAGCTCCGTTTCGTGGCCCCTTGATTGTCGCACCTGACTCATATCTTTTTGCCTTATAAATAGGACCGAAGGGTCATTTCCTTTCTCTTTCCCTTCTTCCCCTTCTGCTTCGTCCTCATCGCGTCGCCAGCCTCGGAGCTCCGCCGCCGTCGTCAACCTCTGCACCAACCTTGGCCGCTGCATCAACCTGAACGCACCAGAGCGCCGCGGCAATCTTCCGCGTCTTCCTTAACTCTGGTAAACCTTCTGCTCTTCTCAACTCAGATCTGTTCTAGGGTTTCATGTTCTTGCAGTGTTCATCACCTGTTCATGTTCATACACTAATCCTGGATGCATCTGCGAACCTCTGCTTTGTATAACGGTAGCTGTTAGTATCCGCTTTTAGTTTCATGCCCTAGACCATAGATCTCACATATATTTCTGCCCATTGATTCAATGCTGTCCTGCCTTGAGCTTTTGAATATTTTTCTTATTTTTGAACTTGCTTCAGATCCAACGCTGTAAAGAAATCATGTGAAATCTATTTCTGCACACTTATCCATCCGCCATCTCAGCTGTCTCTATGCGTAGATCAAGCGGTTTAACCTTGTAGAAAAATTTACCAACCCGGTATATATCATTAGTCCCCTAGTTGAACCGCCAGATGTTGTTGCTTCATAAACTCCGTTTTAGATAGATATGTCCCCGGTTTAACATTACGTATACCAATGTACCTTTGATCAATGCATTTTTGAACCGGGATCTTCTACCTTGTAGATTTCCTCATGGCCAAGCAAGTATATGAGTGCAATTGGGTTCCTTCTCGCGTCACAGAGGCTCAACTTGACGATCTAGTCCTGATTGGCGCTTTAGGCAGCAAAGATACCATCCATTGGAGGGCTCCTGGCAAAGAATGCCCTCCCACACCTCAAGAAGGAGAGGTCGTTGTTTTCGTAGATCACCTAGCCCGGGGCTTTAAGCCGCCCGGTTCTAAATTTTACCGGGATGTTTTAGCCGATTTCCAACTTGGCCCCAACTCTGTTACAAATATGTGTCACTTCCAAGTGCTTTGTGAGGTGTTCTTTCAAGAGGAGCCCAAAGTGGAATTGTTCAGAGAAATTTTTCATGTAAACTACCGTACTGAGTTTACTGATGGCTCTAATACGGAGTTGGGTGGCGTGGCGATTCAAAAAAGGAAAGAGGTCACATACCCTCACGCCAAACTACACAGCCACCCCAAAGAGTGGAATCAGACATGGTTCTACTGCAAAGACACCTCCCCTGCTGGTGAGAATCCCTTGCCTGGCTTTCGTCCGGAGCGGCTCAGCAATACACACCCTTTTCCTCAAAGATTGACTGCCTAGGAGAGAAGCAAATATGTTCCTCAACTGTCAAAGCTCAGAGCCTTTATGGACAACGGTTTAACAGGGGTTGATCTCGCTCGCTGTTGGATATCATGGAGCATACTGCTGTTGGGGAATGTAGTAATTTCAAAAAATTTCCTACGCACACGCAAGATCATGGTGATGCATAGCAACGAGGGGGAGAGTCTGATCTACGTACCCTTGTAGATCGCAACGGAAGCGTTGACACAACGTAGAGGAAGTAGTCGTACGTCTTCTTCCCGATCCGACCGATCCAAGCACCGTTACTCCGGCACCTCCGAGTTCTTAGCACACGTACAGCTCGATGACGACCCCCGGGCTCCGATCCAGCAAAGCTTCGGGGAGGAGTTCCGTCAGCACGACGGCGTGGTGACGATCTTGATGTTCTACCGATGCAGGGCTTCGCCTAAGCACTACAACGATATGATCGAGGTGGAATATGGTGGCAGGGGGCACCGCACACGGCTAAGGAACGATCTCAATGATCAACTTGTGTGTCTAGAGGTGCCCCCTGCCCCCGTATATAAAGGATGCCAGGGGGGAGGGCTGGCCGGCCAAGCCTATGGAGGCGCAGGAGGAGTTCTACTCCTATCGGGAGTAGGACTCCCCCCCCCAATCCTATTCCTAATAGGACTCCCAAGGGGGAAAGAGAGAGAGATAGGTGGCCGGCCACCTCTCCTAGTCCTAATAGGACTAGGGGAGGGGGGAGGCACGCAGCCCACTATGGGCAGCCCCTTTCACCTTTCCACTAAAGCCCAATAAGGCCCATATTTCCCCCGGGCGGTTCCGGTAACCTCCCGGTAATCCGGTAAAATCCCGATTTTACCCGGAACACTTCCGATATCCAAATATAGGCTTCCAATATATCAATCTTTATGTCTCGACCATTTCGAGACTCCTCGTCATGTCCGTGATCACATCCGGGACTCCGAACTACCTTCGATGCATCAAAATGCATAAACTCATAATAACTGTCATCGTAACGTTAAGCGTGCGGACCCTACGGTTCGAGAACAATGTAGACATGACCGAGACACGTCTCTAGTCAATAACCAATAGCGGGACCTGGATGCCCATATTGGCTCCTACATATTCTACGAAGATCTTTATCGGTCAGACCGCATAACAACATACGTTGTTCCCTTTGTCATTGGTATGTTACTTGCCCGAGATTCGATCGTCGGTATCCAATACCTAGTTCAATCTCGTTACTGGCAAGTCTCTTTACTCGTTCTGTAATACATCATCCCGCAACTAACTCATTAGTTGCAATGCTTGCAAGGCTTGTGTAATGTGCATTACCGAGAGGGCCCAGAGATACCTCTCCGACAATCGGAGTGACAAATCCTAATCTCGAAATACGCCAACCCAACATCTACCATTGGAGACACCTGTAGTACTCCTTTATAATCACCCAGTTACGTTGTGACGTTTGGTAGCACCCAAAGTGTTCCTCCGGCAAACGGGAGTTGCATAATCTCATAGTCATAGGAACATGTATAAGTCATGAAGAAAGCAATAGCAACATACTAAATGATCGGGTGCTAAGCTAATAGAATGGGTCATGTCAATCAGATCATTCTACTAATGATGTGACCTCGTTAATCAAATAACAACACTTTGTTCATGGTTAGGAAACATAACCATCTTTGATTAACGAGCTAGTCAAGTAGAGGCATACTAGTGACACTAAGTTTGTTTATGTATTCACACATGTATTATGTTTCCAGTTAATACAATTCTAGCATGAATAATAAACATTTATCATGAAATAAGGAAATAAATAATAACTTTATTATTGCCTCTAGGGCATATTTCCTTCAACTGCCCCTTAGTCGGCGCTCCGGTTTCATGTGCGAGTATACTAACAGTGTTGATGACCCACTGCGACATTCCAAAATCCAGCTTTCTGATGAAGAAATCACAGAGGCTGTGAATAAGATGCTGAATGAACCGGAACACGTCTGCGCTAGAACCGGCCTGCTTCCCTTCTGTGCCACCAACAAACCGCCAGCTGTAAGACTTTAATTTTTCTCTTCGCTGAATTTTTTGTTGATATGTCTGGTCATTGTTTAATATCAGTGTCTGTGCAATCAGGGCAATGATCCGTTTTGGAGCAAGAAACTGCCGCAGGAGAAACCATAAAAACCAGACAAACCGGAGACAGCAACTCGGCAAAAGACTAAAGCTGTGAAGAAGACTGCCCACAGGAAAAAAACCACTGCATCTTCTAATCCGGCCCCTGATGATGATGTGGATAATCCGGACTTTGAGGTAGAACTTGACTCACTTGGTTTATTTTTCATATGTCTTATTGATGATGATACTTGTCCGGATGATGCCGAAGCCAGCCACGCGGATGTTGCAGAGGTAATTATTCTCTCTTCCGATTCAGAAACTTTGCCTTCACAAAAAATCCGTCAGGCAAACCGGAAAGTTAAATTTTCTCATCCTCTTGCTTATTTGGATCCTAAATTTCTTATGAAGACCCAACAACACGAAGCTCGTCGCACAACCCGGCACAGCGGCCAGGTAGTTACCTCCGCCGGTTTACCGAACAGTCCGGTTCGGAAATGTCATTCAGAGGTCTCTAATTTGCTTGTCAGTGCTTGTCCTAAAGCGGGCTGCTTTCGTCAACCTCTTAATCCGTCTAACTCCGATTACCATGTTACTTCCCACTCATCTTCTGGCGAGTCATCGGCTACTCAGCTCCCACCGCTCAAAACGGTCCTCGGGTAAGCTATACTTATTGTGATATTTATAGTACATCGCCTTAGAACATATGCTGTATTTGATTTTGTTATTCTTCTCAGGGCCAAACCTAGGCCAAGCAAGAAGGCCCGCCTGGATAAAGCGGCCGAAGAAGATGTCGTTCTTGAACCAGGCAAGACACCCAATCTTGAAGCGGTTATTCCTGAGGATATACCCAACGATCCACCGCAGCAAGACGACGATCTTATTGCTGAAGAGAGACCTACTGATGCCTCAGGTCCTGTCAATCAGCCCACAGGTTCCATCCGGATTGAAAGCTCCACCGGTCCAGCAAAACCTACTGACAAGCCAACAGCCCCAGTGCAAACCGACGGTACCCAGGATGATGAGGTTGTCATTACTGGCACTGGCCATACTGAGCCAAGCAATCCTGTCGCTTTGTCCAAACATTCTGCCAAGGAAGAATTTGCTGCCTTTGGCAAAGGCAAGTGGAACGCTGATCTGACGACTTACGCTGCTCTGAACGCCCAAGATATCCATTCCGGCTACCTGAACCGGTTGTATACCAGTCGCGACTATGAAGCCGGTCTGGTTAATATGATGAAAGATAAATATGAGGTAACTTCCATATGCTCCTTCCTGCTTGTATGCTTCAATTCTTGCTGATTCTCCTAGCCCCCAAGGGCCGGTTTGTAATCTTCTTTCAAACCGGGACTTACTAATGTAAACCTTAATGCTTTGAAATTCGCTGATGTAGCCCCCAAGGGCCGGTTCAACTTAGCATAGTTAAACCGGTACTTTAAGTAATTGAAATTGCCGCATTAGAATATATACGAGCAAATAGCCATTAGCCCCCAAGTGCCAAGTTGAATACTTGTATCGATCTTGGGACTTTGTAAGCAATTGAAAGATGAAGATCAAATATGCATTAGCCCCCAAGTGCCAAATGCATAACTTGTTATATGGTTGGTACTTCAATCCTTGTACCATTTTGTTGAAGCATATAACTGTCTGCATGCAGGCTGAGCTGAAGACGAAAGAAAACCAAACCGCCGACCTCCAAGAAAACCTGAAAACCCAACAAGCTGAAACCTCCAAAGCAAAAGAGGAATTAGCCAGCGCTTTAAGCGCCATGGAGCAGCTTAAGGAGAGCTTCAAGAAGAGGCAGGCGGATTGGGCCACTGAAAAGTCCACTTTAATCAAACGAGCAGAGGATGCCGAGGCTGCACTAAAATTGGTGGCGGATGAACTTACCAGTATAACGCGGCACGTGCATACTATGACCACTGCTATCTTTGGTAAGCCAGCTTGACTTCTGAATTGACTCGGTCTTCTTACAGAGCTGCCGGTTTAACCCTTATGATATTTCAGGGACCCGCACTGGTCACTTGGGTTCAGATGTGCAGAAAAAATTGAAAGCCGTCTACACGTTGGTCGAACAGATGTATACTGGCGCACAGCGGATCATCTGTACCGCATCTCACAACAAACCGGCGGCCACTTTGATTCAAGATACCCTGCTGAAACTGTCGGTGCTTCCCGCCCGGGTTGAAGAGCTGAAGAAATCTGCTGCTCGAACCGGTGCGATCAATGCCTTAATGCAGGCAAAAGCCCGGGTGCCGGATTTTGATCCTATTGAAGCGGCTCAGGGCTATCCCAGCTTGAAAGAAGATGGGTCAGAATTTAGTAAAGCGGATCAGCGAGCCATAAACCGAGAGGTGCGTCCGCTAGCTTGTCAACTGGTTGAAGAAGCAGACTTGTCTCGTTATCAAGCTCAATATGATAATCAGAACAAGCGAATAGCTGCCCCAATTCATGAGTCGGAAAATCTTATCCCTCCAATCCGTAAGCACACTTACGCTCCCGATATTGACCCGTCATTGCTGATCCACGATGAAGCCGTTTTTCAAGCATTAATGGGAATCGACTGGACAACTGTTGATTTCCAGCCACTGGGTAGAGAAACGGAGGCTGAAGCGACGCAGGATGACCCACAACCATCATGCCAGGCTGGTGACCAGGCTTGAACCGGAAGCCGGTTTTGAAACTGCCTTTCCTTTGCGAAAAACAATGATATTATTATGGGCACCGTGTTGCCTTGTAATAGACTAGCTGATACTTTTGATGTTGATATGCCTTCATGCATAATTTGTTTTTCCTGTGGTGATGAACTTTCGAAAGCACTTTCTGCAATAAAAAACTCTTCAAGTGCCACCGCGGTTGTACCGTCTAGCGGAATATGATGTCTGCATATATGAAGTCAAAATATCCAAAAAAATCTTAAGTATATGACCAAACTTTTGCAATACATAATACCTGCCATCGTTGAGCATGAAGTTGGCTTGGCCAATCTTGAGGCGGAGTTTTGCAAACTCACGCTGTTGGAGGAGATAACAGCTCCTGTATATATATGACTCTGGTTTACCAGGTAAACCGTGCCGGGTTATAATAAACACCGTGTTACTCCATAAGAGGATGTTAACAACAAGGATCAAACCGGGCAAATAGTCTCCGGATTGACGTGAACTGTGTTCCGTCAATCGATTGGTTAAAAAACTTTGTCGGTTTAAAAAACGTAATAAAAAGCAAAAACCCCCCTTCAAAGAAAAGTATAAAGAAAATGCAAAGACAAGACCGTTGCAAAAAAGGTTTATTTTAACTGATCAGATGGTGTTACCATGGCCGAACACGACCAAGCTCCTGTTAGGTGTAACTATTGTTCTAGTCAGCCAGGTCCCCAAATGAAACCGTGGCATTTATGCCGATCAAGTGGCATGGTCATGGTTCGGGTTCGACCAAGCCCCCAAGTGATTCTGTGGCCTTAGGCCGACCAAGAGGCATGACTGGTTCAGACGTGACCAAGTCCCCAAGTGATCTGGTGGCTCTCGCCTATCAAGAGGCATAGTATTGGTTCGGACACGACCAATCCTCCAGGTGATTTGATGCTTTTGTAAAGCTAACTCAAGGGGTAAACCGGAGGCCGTTTTAGAGCAACTCCGTGTAACCTCACATGATGTAAAAGAACAGATACCCCGCTTTAGCTGAGGCTCCGGTTTATTATATTTAATCATAATATATACATTGTCGTAATATGTACATAAGTATGGCCAATGGCTCAGCTATAGTAAGGCCGAAGATGAGCTATGTTCCACGGCCTGTTGGTATCCTCCTCTGATGTGCGTGAGTCTTATGCTCTCGAATATCGATCAGATAGTACGACCCATTGTGCAGATTCTTGCTGACCACGAAAGGCCCCTCCCAAGGTGGGGATAGCTTATGCATATCAGTCTGATCTTGGATGAGCCGAAGCACCAAATCTCCTTCCTGAAAGGTTCTGGTTCTGACTCGGCGACTGTGATAACGACGAAGATCCTGCTGGTAAATCGCCGATCGGGCGGCTGTGATGTCACGCTCTTCATCCAACCGGTCCAAAGCATCTTGCCGTGCTGTCTCGTTGTCCGCTTCAATATAAGCCGTCACACGAGGTGAATCATGACGGATATCACTGGGGAGAACCGCCTCCGCTCCATAAACCATGAAGAACGGTATGTATCCTATTGATCTGTTAGGTGTTGTATTGATGCTCCATAACACAGATGGTAATTCATCTACCCAACAACCCATCGTTCTCTGCAAAGGAACCATGAGCCGGGGCTTGATGCCTCTCAAGATCTCTTGATTAGCTCTTTCTGCTTGACCATTGGACTGTGGATGTGCCACTGATGAAACGTCGAGCCGGATGTGCTCCCGTTCGCAGAACTCTTTCATAGCACCTTTGGACAAATTGGTACCATTATCTGTGATAATACTGTGCGAAAAGCCAAACCGGAAAATCACCTTTTTGATGAACTGAACCGCCATGGCCGCATCACACTTGCTAACAGGTTCTGCCTCCACCCACTTTGTAAACTTGTCAACCGCCACCAGGAGGTGGGTCTTCTTATCTTTGGACCTTTTGAAAGGCCCAACCATATCCAGCCCCTAAGTCGCAAACGGCCAAGTAATTGGAATCATTCTCAATTCTTGAGCCGGTACATGAGCACGTCTTGAAAACCTTTGGCAACCATCACATCGTCTGACCAGATCCTCCGCATCAGCATGAGCAGTTAACAAATAGAAGCCATGGCGAAACGCTTTAGCCACCAGAGACTTCGAACCGGCGTGGTGACCACAATCTCCTTCGTGGATCTCACGCAAAATTTCACGGCCTTCTTCAGGAGACACGCAGCGTTGAAAAGCTCCTGACACACTGCAATGATGTAACTCACCATTGATAATAGCCATGGACTTGGATCGCCGGATTATCTGCCGGGCCATAATCTCATCCTCTGGCAACTCGCCCCGGTTCTTGTATGCCAGGTAAGGAATCATCCAATCTGGAATAACATGAAGAGCTGCCACCAACTGAGCCTCCGGATCAGGAATAGCCAAATCCACTTCACCAGGGATCTTGACCGATGGGTTGTGCAGCACATCCAGAAAAACATTGGGCGGGACCGGTTTGCGCTGAGAGCCCAGCCGGCTTAAAGCGTCCGCCGCTTCATTTTTCCGCCGGTCCACGTGGTCCACCTGATAGCCTTTGAAATAACCTGCAACAGTATCCACCTCACGACGATATGCTGCCATGAGTGGGTCCTTGGAGTCCCAAGTGCCAGACACTTGCTGAGCCACAAGGTCCGAGTCACCGAAGCACTTAACTCGACTTAGATTCATCTCCTTAGCCATCCAAAGACCATGGAGCAAGGCTTCATACTCAGCTGCATTGTTAGTACAAGGGAACATTAAGCGGAGAACATAACAAAACTTATCACCTCGTGGGGAAGTTAATACGACTCCAGCCCCCGAGCCTTCCAACTGCCTGGATCCGTCAAAATGGATGGTCCAATACGTGTGATCCGGCTTTTCTTTAGGTGCTTGCATTTCCGTCCAATCATTGATGAAATCAACAAGTGCTTGAGACTTAACCGCTGTCCGAGGCACATACTTCAAACCGTACGGCCCTAGCTCTATAGCCCACTTTGCAATCCGGCCAGTTGCTTCCCGGTTCTGGATGATATCTCCCAAAGGAGCAGAACTGACCACCGTAATTGGGTGCCCTTGGAAGTATTGTTTAAGCTTCCGGCTTGCCATAAAAACTCCATACACCAACTTCTGCCAATGCGGATACCTTTGCTTGGACTCGATTAGTACCTCGCTGATATAATAGACCGGACATTGAACCAGATGCTCCTTACTTGCCTCCTTTCGCTCCACCACAATAGCCACGCTGACCGCCCGAACATTGGCAGCAACATATAGCAGCAACGGCTCCTTGTCAATGAGAGCGGCGAGCACCGGCGGATTGGCCAATTGCCGCTTTAAGTCCTCAAATGCTTCATCAGCGGCGGAACTCCAGACAAACTGATCCGCCTTTTTCAACATCTGATACAAAGGGATTGCCTTCTCACCAAGACGACTGATAAACCGGCTTAATGCGGCAATCCGGCCTGCCAGGCGCTGAACATCATTGATACACTTCGGTTTAGCCAGGGAAGTGATAGGCGTGATCTTCTCCGGATTAGCCTCAATTCCCCTGTTGGACACCAGAAAACCCAATAGCTTGCCCACCACTACACCAAAAACACACTTGTCCGGATTAAGCATCATCTTGTAAGTTCTCAGGTTGTCAAAGGTTTCCTTCAACTCACCAATCAGAGTCTCCTTCTACCTGGACTTAACCACGATATCATCCACGTAAGCATGTACATTATGGCCAATCTGCTTGTGAAGCCAATTTTGTACACACCGTTGGTAAGTTGCCTGGGCACTCTTGAGCCCGAAGGGCATAGACACATAACAGAAGGCTCCAAAGGGAGTTATAAATGATGTCTTCTCCTAGTCCTTAACTACCATTTTGATTTGATGATAGCCAGAATATGCATCCAAAAAACTTAAACGCTCACAACCCGCCGTAGCATCAATAATTTGATCAATACGGGGGAGGGCGAAAGGATCTGCTGGACAAGCTTTATTAAGATCTGTGTAATCCACACACATGCGCCAGGTGCCGTTTTTCTTGAGGACCAGCACCGGATTGGCAAGCCACTCAGGGTGAAAAACTTCAACAATAAAGCCAGCTGTTAAGAGCCTGGCCACCTCTTCTCCAATCGCCTTGCGTCTTTCTTCGTTAAACCGGCGGAGGAACTGTTTCACCGGTTTATATTTAGGGTCCACATTAAGTGTGTGCTCAGCGAGTTGCCTCGGTACACCTGGCATGTCAGAGGGCTTCCATGCAAAAATGTCCCGATTCTCACAGATGAACTCGATGAGCGCGCTTTCCTATTTCGGATCCAAGTTGGCACTGATGCTAAACTGCTTGGACGAATCGCCAGGTACAAAGTCAACAAGCTTAGTTTCTGCTGCCGATTTGAACTTCAGGGCCGGATCATGCTCCGTAGTTGGCTTCTTCAACGGAGTCATGTCCGCCGGATCAACATTGTCTTTATAATACTTCAACTCCTCGGTGGCACAGACCGACTCTGCATAGGCCGCATCTCCTTCCTCACACTCCAAGGCGATTTTGCGGCTTCCGTGAACCGTTATTGTCCCCTTGTGACCCGGCATCTTGAGCTGCAAATACACATAACAGGGCCGATCCATAAACTTGGCGTAGGCCGGTCACCCAAACAGGGCATGATATGGACTTTGGATTTTCACCACTTCAAACGTCAATGTCTCCGACCTGGAATCATGATCATCTCCAAAGGCCACTTCCAGAGCTATCTTACCCACGGGATATGCTGATCTGCCAGGCACAACACCGTGGAATACTGTATTAGACATTTGAGAATCTTATCTGTTAGTCCCATACAACGGAAGGTCTCATAGTACAGGATGTTAATGCTGCTCCCTCCATCCATGAGCACCTTGGTGAACTTGTAACCTCCCACCTGAGGCGCCACCACCAGAGCCAACTGACTCGGATTATCGACCTGGGGAGGGTGATCCTCTCTGCTCCATATGATGGGCTGTTCAGACCAACGTAGATAACGGGGTATGGCCGGTTCAACAGAGTTGACCGCCCGCCTCTGAACCTTCCGGTCTCGCTTGTCCAAGCTAGTGGTGAAGACATGGTACTGCCCACTACTCAGCTGCTTTGGGTTGCTCTGGTAACATGACTGTTGCTGCTGTTGGTTGTAACCACCCTGGTTGTTCTGACTATTTTGACCATTATGTCCGCCCGGATTACCATTGAATCCTGAACCGGAACTTCCTCCACCGTAACCCGACCCGGATCCTGAGCCACCGCCAGATTCGTGATCATACCGGAAATTATTAGAATTCTTGAACTCCTACATAATAAAGCAATCCTTCCAAAGGTGGTTTGCTGGCGCCTCCTTCGTCCCATGTTTTGGACAGGGCTGGCTTAGCAGATAGTTTAGACGGTTTGGGTTAGGGTTACATGCTCCATTACGATTTTTCGGTCTACCCTTGCGTCGCTGGCCATTGTCCTGTGCGTTGGTATTAGCCACAAATTCCATGTTACCATCCGCTTTACGCTTGCCTCCACCACCATTGCCTGCCCAGTGATGCTGCTACCTTTGGAGCTGTTGTTCTTCTTCCCTTTTCCTGTCTTGTCATCATCAGATTCGGGATCCTTGGTACTATCAGAATCAGCATATTTCACCAAAGCGGCCATGAGGGTACCCATGTCGGTGCAATGACGCATCATCCGTCCCAACTTTAGCTTCAGGGGCCCAAACCGGCAGTTGCCTTCTAGGGTTAATACTGCGGTGTCGGCATTGATGAGGTCTGAGGAGTGCAACACTTGTGAAACCCGGCGCACCCAATGAGTCGTTGATTCTCCTTCCTCCTGGACGCATGCAGCTAAGTCTACTATTGACATAGGATGTTTACAGGTATCCTTGAAATTGCTGATAAACCGGGCTCGTAACTAGGCCCATGAACTGATAGAATTAGCCGGCAAGCTTTTTAACCAAGTACGGGCCGTTCCTTCAAGCATCATGGTGAAGTATTTCGCACACACCGCGTCATCCACATCAAGCATCTCCATGGCCATCTCATGACTCTCCACCCATGTCTCTGGAGGTTGATCCGCCGTGTAATTCGGTACCTTGCGCGGGCCTTTGAAATCCTTGGGCAGGCGCACGTTGCGTAAAGCGGGGATAAGGCAAGGTACCCCCAAAGAACTAGAAGTAACACCAGGTTCAGTCGAGGTGGTTGGACGAACCGGCGTGAGCTACCGAGCCTGATGCTGTGCGGCTAACTCGGCCTCCCTGCGCGTGCGGGCCCGGTCCACCACTCCCTGAGCGTTATCAGCACCACCCGCCGGGTTGTTGTCACGGGGTGCTCCCCGTCGTTCATTACTCGACACTGCCGGTTCATCCATATGTCTGCTATAGCTCCGGCTTGGATGGGGGGTCGAGTGGATCCGGTCGCGGCTGTACGAGTACGCTTCCTGTTGGACCAAAGCTGTCCTCAGAAGTTCCTTGACCCGTGGCGTCTCTACTGCCTGCGGCGAGTCACCTTCAATTGGAATGGCCTCCAGCCGTGCAGCAGCGGCGACAAGATTGTCCATTGGGTTGGAGTAGTGACCCGGAGGTGTTAAAGCAGCCTGAGGTATAACGGTGTTTTGACGAGGCGGGTCCATCTGACGAGGCTGAACCGGTGCACCGGTCCCAGGGGCTTCTGCCCGGTTTCCCTCCAGCGGATTGCCGGCTCTTGGTCCTGGAGTGTTGAAAAGGTCTCTGGCCTCGAAAACCGGAGGTAAACGGGATCGGTGCTTCCTCCTCATGACTTCATGCGACACGCTCTGGTCCAACATAAGCCGGTAGGCCTGTGCATCTAAAGCGGCCCGCTCTGCGGCCATCCTGGCGTCCTCAGCCACCAGATCCGCCTTGGCCTGGGTGATCTGTTCCTTTACCTTTGCAATCTCCGCGTTGTGAATGTCCTGATCCGGCGGATTACCCTCCGCCACAAGTACAGCCTACGCGTCAAATAGTTCTGATAGAACCTGAGCCGGCGGGTGCACAGGGCCTCCTGCCCCGGTAGCCACCGCCGCTGCTGAACCGGAGATCATTGCCGCAGCTGTGGAAGAATGAAGCGCCACTTATGTTCCGGCCATGAATATTCCAACCCGGCTGGGCAGATCAGAGGGGTCCGGAATACTGTCGCCATCGGAACAGCTCCCAATCCGGCCATCTTGTAGCTGATAAAGAGATTCGGTTTCTCTGGTCGAAGACTCGTCACCGGAACAAACAACGGTCGCACCGCGACATTCCGATCCGTCCTCATAACTTCCTCCATGGATGACTCCCACGAAGGCACGCTTCATGGCCGGTTTAACCCGGGCGGATCACGCCCGCTGAGCCGTCTCGACGAGGTCGGTGCAGATGTCCGGCTCAGGGCCTGGTTCACCGATCTTGCCAATGAAAACGTGAATGCTACCAAAGGGGACCCGGTACCCGTACTCAATTGAGCCGGACTCGGGGCCCCAGCCCGCGTCGTCGATGTAGAGCTTGCCGCGACGACTCTTAGTCATCCGGCCTACAGCGTAGCCTCAAGTCCTTCAAAGCGGCCCTCCAAGAACCGGAAACCATTGTGCGATAGCCCCACGGTGGGCGCCAACTGTCGTGGTTTTGTCACGGCAGATGTCCTAGAGAAAGGACTTAGTCGTGGAGCCATTGCGACGGGTTAGCTTGAAGGGGTTAAAGCGGACACAGGGACGCAAGAGAGTTTATACTAGTTCGGCCCCTTCGATGAAGGTAAAAGCCTACGTCTAGTTCTGATGGAATTGATGGGGTTTCGATGACTAGGGAGCAAATAAGCTTCGCCTATGTCTCGAGTTGTTGTTTCTTGTCCTTGAACCGTCGCCGGGTCGTCCCCTTATATACACGGGTGACACCCGTCGGTTCACAGAGTCCCAACACCGGTCGATATTCGTATCCGGGTTGGTCTCTCCTTATTCCTAACTTCCAATACAAGTTCATATACAAATTCCGGTTTACAGCTACAAGTCTTGAACCGGCTACGGGCCTTAGGCCCTCATCTACCTTCTTGGGCTATATCACTTCTGGAACTACTAATGAAGTTGATCCGGCCCAGATAGGCCGGTTTACGCCCAGTAGTAATATCCCCAACAGGCAGGCTGGCGGCATCGAGGTGTTCGTCGGCGCCATCGGGGGAGAGCAGGATCGAAGAACTGAATGGAACATTTTCACAAGTGTTGCTTATATAGCGCAGCCCTTTGGTCCCGGTTGGTGGCTCGAACCGGGACTAAAGGCCACCCTTTCGTCCCAGTTCGAGCCACCAACCGGGACCAAAGGGCTGAGCTTCCCGCCCTTTGGGTTGGCAAAAACACCTTTGGTCCCGATTGGTGGCCCGAAATGGGACAAAAGCGTGGCCTTTAGTCCCGGTTTGAGCCACCAACCAGGAACAAAGGGCTGCACTGTCATAGACAAAAGTTTAGTCCCACCTCGCTAATTGAGAGGGACTGCGAGTGGTTATAAGCTCAGCTGCCACCACCATCTTGAACTCCTCTCTAACGCAGGCAGTACATGCCTATCTCACGCCCTGTTGGGCCTGTATCCTGGCCCATTTGTAGTGTTTCTAGTCGTATGCAGGCCGTGGTTGCTAGTAGGTGGGCCTTTTTTATTTTTTGCATATCTTATGTTTTTAAATTTTTTATTTTTATTTATTCTTTTTAGTTGACTCCTTTTGCTACTAGAGTTTTATAAAAGCTTTTTAGTTTCCTATTAAAGTTTGTAACAAAAAAATACTTTATGAAACTTCTTTTTACTATTAAATCTTTTAACAAATAACTACTTTGATAATTTTAGTTAATATTATTTTGATTCTTTTTAGTTGGTTCTTTTTGCTATTGAGAATATTATATTTAATTGATTCTTTTTATTTGATTCCTTTTGCTACTAGAGTTTTATACAAGCTTTTTAGTTTCTATTAAAGTTTGTAACAAAAAATATGTTATGAAAATTACTATTAAGGTTTTTAACAAATAAATACTTTGATAATTTTAGTTAATATTATTTTGATTCTTTTTAGTTGATTATTTTTGCTATTGAAGCATATTATATTCATTAATTCTTTTTAGTTTATTCTTTTTGCTATTAGAGTTTTATAAAAGCTTTTTAGTTTTCTATTAAAGTTTGTAACAAAAAATAGTTTATGAAAATGTTTTCACTATTGAAGTTTTTAACAAATTAATACTTTGTTAATTTTAGTTAATATTATTTTGATTCTTTTTAGTTGATTCTTTTTTCTATTGAAGCATATTATATTTAATTGATTCTTTTTAGTTCATTATTTTTGCTATTAGTTCATTCTTTGAGCTAAATGACCATGAAATTGAAAAACACTACAAATGAACTCTGAAAAGGTTGAAAGTTGGCATGGCATCATCATTTCACCCACACAGCATGTGCTTAAAAGTTGAGAGGGTTACGGCAAAAACTGGATGCACTTCGTGTATAGAATGAACAATCTCTACTACAAAGGGATTTCATTTTTCTGAACTTATTTCAACTCTAGACTTTTTGTGCATTCAACATGCACCATTCAAAGCCACATCATAAATCTTCAACCCTTTCTGACTTCATTTGGTATTTTTGATGCATTTACTAATTTTTTTCCAGCTAAATGACCCTGAAATTGAAAAGCACTACAAATGAACTCTGAAAAGGTTGAAAGTTGGCATGGTATCATCATTTCACCAACATAGCATGTGCTAAAAAGTTGAGATGGTTACGCCAAAAACAGGATGCACTTCGTGTATAAAATGGACAATCTCTTTCGAAGTATCACTGATTTGGACGAAAACACATCTGTTACAAAAGGCATTTCATTCCTTGACATGTAACTGCAGTGATATTCTAGATCAAAGCCATCATCAGAATAGTTGCGGAGAGAAAGTCTTCACTTTTTCTTCGCATTTGTCCCTTGCTTATTGCGATGTAACCATGGATAATCTTCATCGTTTAACAGGGTGCTTGGGTCAGCCTTGACTTTGAAGGGAGTAATTTCATGAAACTTTTCATAATCTTCAGGCATGTCAGTCCTGCCCTCCACTCCCACGATGTCTCTTTTCCCTGAAAGAACTATGTGGCGCTTTGGCTCATCGTGTGATGTATTCTCTTCCTTCAGTTTTCTTTTTCTTGGTTTGGTAGACATGTCCTTCACATAGAAATCCTGCGCCACATCATTACCTAGGACGAATGGTTCATCTGTGTACCCAAGATTGTTCAGATCCACTGTTATCATTCCGTACTACGGGTCTACCTGTACCCCACATCCGGACAGATTGACCCATTTGCACCGAAACAAAGGGACCTTAAAATCATGTCCATAGTCAAGTTCCCATATGTCCACTATGTAACCATAATATGCGTCTTTTCCCCTGTTGGTTGCTGCCTCAAAGCGGACATCACTATTTTGTTTGGTGCTCTTTTGATCTTGGGCGATCGTGTAAAATGTATTCCCATTTATCTCGTACCCTTTGTAAGTCAATACAGTCGAAGATGATCCCCTGGCCAACGAGTACAACTCAACTGCAACAGTGTTGTCACCCATGAGATGTGTTTGCAACCAACTGCCGAAAGTCCTGATGTGTTCACATATAATCCAGTCGTCACACTGCTCAGGGTGTCTGGAGCGCAGAATATTCTTGTGTTCATTGACATACGGGGTAACCAAGGTAGAATTCTATAGAACTGTGTAGTGTGCTTGAGACCAAGAATGTCTGTCCCTACATATTATTGATTTCGCTCCTAGCGTGCCTTTTCCAGTCATTCTCTCCTCATACCATGATTGAGGGAGACCAATCTTCTTAAGGTCAGGAATGAAGTCAACACAAAACACAAGACCTCCTTTGTTTGATGGCCCGTGGAGATGCTTCCTTCTGGCCTAGCACGGTTACAAACATATTTCTTTAAGACTCCCATGAACCACTCAAAGGGGAACATATTGTGTAGAAATACAGGGCCCAGAATGGCAATCTTGTCGACTAGATGAACTGGGACGTGCGTCATGATATTGAAGAAGGATGGTGGCAACACCGGCTCGAACCTGACAATACATTGCACCAAATCACTCCTTAACCTTGGTAGGATTTCTGGATTGATTACATTCTCAGAGATTGCATTAAGGAATGCACATAGCTTCACAATGGCTAATCGAACATTTTCTGGTAGAAGCCCCCTCAATGCAACCGGAAGCAGTTGCGTCATAATCATGTGGGAGTCATGAGACTTTAGGTTCTGGAACTTTTTCTCTGCCATATTTATTATTCCCTTTATATTCGACGAGAAGCCAGACGGGACCTTCATACTGAGCAGGCATTCAAAGAATATTTCCTTCTCTTCTTTGGTAAGAGCGTAGCTGGCAGGACCTTCATGCTGCCTTGGAGGCATGCCGTCTTTTTTGTTCACACGTTGCTGGTCCTCCCGTGCCTCCGGTGTATGTTTTATCTTCCCAAACATGCCCAAGCAGCCTAGCAGGTTCACGCAAAGATTTTTCATCACATGCGTCACGTCGATTGCAGAGCGGACCTCTAGGTCTTTCCAATAGGGTGACGGAAATATGCCCTAGAGGCAATAATAAAGTTATTATTTATTTCCTTATATCATGATAAATGTTTATTATTCATGCTAGAATTTTATTAACCGGAAACATAATACATGTGTGAATACATAGACAAACAGAGTGTCACTAGTATGCCTCTACTTGACTAGCTCGTTGATCAAAGATGGTTATGTTTCCTAGCCATAGACATGAGTTGTCATTTGATTAACGGGATCACATCATTAGGAGAATGATGTGATTGACTTGACCCATTCTGTTAGCTTAGCACTCGATCGTTTAGTATGTTGCTATTGCTTTATTCATGACTTATACATGTTCCTATGACTATGAGATTATGCAACTCCCATTTACCGGAGGAACACTTTGTGTGCTACCAAACGTCACAACGTAACTGGGTGATTATAAAGGTGCTCTACAGGTGTCTCCAAAGGTACTTGTTGGGTTGGCATATTTCGAGATTAGGATTTGTCACTCCGATTGTCGGAGAGGTATCTCTGGGCCCACTCGGTAATGCACATCACTATAAGCCTTGCAAGCATTGCAACTAATGAGTTAGTTGCGGGATGATGTATTATGGAACGAGTAAAGAGACTTGCCGGTAACGAGATTGAACTAGGTATTGAGATACCGATGATCGAATCTCGGGCAAGTAACATACCGATGACAAAGGGAACAACGTATGTTGTTATGCGGTTTGACCGATAAAGATCTTCGTAGAATATGTGGGAGCCAATATGAGCATCTAGGTTCCACTACTGGTTATTGACCGGAGACGTGTCTCGGTCATGTCTACATAGCTCTAGAACCCGTAGGGTCCGCACGCTTAAAGTTTCGATGACAGTTATATTATGAGTTTATGAGTTTTGATATACCAAAGGAGTTCGGAGTCCCGGATGAGATCGGGGACATGACGAGGAGTCTCGAAATGGTCGAGACGTAAATATCGATATATTGGACGACTATATTCGGACATTGGAAAGGTTCCGAGTGATTCGGGTATTTTCGGAGGTACCGGAGAGTTACGGGAATTCGTATGGGGCCTTAATGGGCCATACGAGAAAGGAGAGAAAGGCCTCAAAGGATGGCCGCACCCCTCCTGTAACGCCCTCGATGCGGCTATGTCTCCCACGTGTCGAGGCACGACTTAGAGACATAGGCGCATTGAAAGCAATGTCGCAAGTCGGGAATCATTACACAACCCATGTACATATATAATATAAAGGGGAATAATAGCATAGTTGGCTTACACTCGCCACGTCACATCAAAGTACATAAATAACATCCATCATACAATCACTCATGGCCCGACTACGGCGCCAAAATAGAAAAGACCCCCAACAAGCGACTAGGCCCTGAATCTAACCCCGAATAGGCATCCCTACTGATCATCAGGAAAAGACACATAGTATCGCTGAGAGTCCTCGTCGTACTCCCACTTCAGCTCGAGCGCGCCATCCGGAGAGGTATCATCAGTCCCTGCATCTGGTGTAATAGTAATCTGTGAGCCACAAAGGACTCAGCAATCTCGCACCCTCGCGATCAAGACTATTTAAGCTTAATAGGTAGGAAAGGGGTAATGTGTAAGTGGAGCTGCAGCAAGCGACTAGCATATATGGTGGCTAACTTATTTGCAAAGGAGAGCGAGAAGAGGAGGCAAAGCACGAGCGGAAACTATATAGAGCAGCCTACGCAAACATAACTCCAACGCCGTGTCCACTTCCCGGACTCCGCCGAGAAGAGGCCATCACGGCAACACACTCAGTTGATTCATTTTAATTATTTAAGGTTCAAGTTATCAACAACCGGATATTAACAAATTCCCATCTGCCCATAACCGCGGGCACGGCTTTCGAAAGATCAATCCCTGCAGGGGGGTCCCAACTTAGCCCATAACAAGCTCTCACGGTCAACGAAGGAATAGACCTCCACCCAAGACACACCGATCAGACTCGGTATCCCAGTACAACAAGATGATTCGACAGGTCAAAACTAGTCCAGCAACACCGCCCGAATGTGCCGACAAATCCTGATAGGAGCTGCACATATCTCTTTCTCAGGGCACACTCAGATGAGACTAGCTACGAGTAAAACCAACCCTCAAGTTTCCCCGAGGTGGCCCCGCAGGCAGCTCATTTCGGACCAACACTCAGAGGAGCACTAGCCCGTGGGGGGCTAAAATAAAGATGACCCTCGGGCTCCGGAAACCCAAGGGAAAAAGAGGCTAGGTGGCAAATGGTAAAACCAATGTTGGGCATTGCTGGAAAAGCTTTAATCAAGGTGAACTATCAAGGGGTTCCCATTATAGCCCAACCGCGTAAGGGACGCAACAATCCGGGAACATAACACCGATATGACGGAAACTAGGGCGGCAAGAGTGGAACAAAACACTAGGCGAGAGGCCGAGCCTTCCACCCTTTACCAAGTATATAGATGAGTAAAGATAACATAGCAATATAATGATATCCCAACAAGTAAATAAATGTTCCAACCAGGAACGGCTCCAATCTTCACCTGCAACTAGCAACGCTATAAGAAGGGGCTTGAGCAAAGCGGTAACATAGCCAATCAATGGTTTGCTAGGACAAAGGTGGGTTAGAGGCTCAATCATGGCAATTGGGAGGCTGACAAGCAAGTGGTAGGCATCGTAGCATTGGCAAAGCAAAAGAGCGAGCAAACTAGCATAGCAAAGATAGTAGTGATTTCAAGGGTGTGATCATCTTGCCTGCACAGTTGTCAGAGTTGACTGGATCCTCAAAAGCAAACTCAACGGGCTCCTCGTTAGCGAACTCGTATCCCGGCTCTACCCAACAACACAAACAAGCAACAAGGATACAATCAACCACGTGCAAGGGCAACCAAAATATGCAAAGATGATATGCTATGCGGGATGCGATGCGGGATGCAAAATGCAAGACGTGACAGGAAATGCATGAACCTGGCCTCAACATGGAAAACCAAGTGTGCCACTGGATAGAGGGGAAGAAACCCCCTGAAAACGATATAAAGATCATGGCAATCGGAGCTACGGTTTGGAATTGGCAAGCGAATTACGAAACGAACCGATCTGCGATATACAACAAGTAGGCTCCTAAACGCAACAAAATGAACATTCTACAGCCACCAAACATGAAAACAAATTGCATGGAAGTGATGTACTCAAGAAGCTTAACAAATCACCAGGACTGAGGCATAGGCAAATTCATCCATTAAGGGCTTCAAACAACCATGGCAAAACTGAATAAGCAAAACAGATTTCAGACTTAGCGAAATTAACGCTAGTCTGAAATTTCAGACCACGGTGCTCTCTTCGGAGCAGCAAAACAACATGAAGAAAAACCTGAACATGGCAAGTAAGAGCATGGCATGGAGCTACTCAACAAGCTTAACAAAACACCCAAAATGACCTGGGGCCAAAAGGGTTCACAAAATACTCTACCGAGCACACGAACATCGATGAAACACAATCAGTTTTCAGACTTAGTGAAAACTGGGACATGCTGAAATATAACTCACGGAGGCATGTAAACGAGCTCGATGCACTCACTACGGTGTAAGTCATGGCAAGGCAAGCATATATCCATTAAGAAGGCACAAAATGCTAGCTAGACATGGCAAGAACAATGGCATAGCATGCATGGATCACTAGCAATAGCTCCGGCAAAATCGTGAACTAAAAGTTGAGCTCGATTGAGTCAACCTAGGGTGCTCCAACATAACAAGTAAAGACATGGATGGATTAAGCACAACAAGCATAACAAATCACTCTTACTGATCATCCTCAAAAGAGGCACGGATCACTAGGAAACAAGCTGGACATATAGCATCGTGAACTAAAACATCCCAGACTTAGTGATTTTCACCAAGTCCCTGAAATCAGTAAACTCAGGCAGCCCTCTTCGCAAGCTTGCACAAGACAACACACACATCCTAAAAATGCATGGGAGGCACCTCTGGAAAGAAGACAACATGCTTAACAATTCATCCCAAAGGGGCACAGGCATATCATGCACGGATTAAACATGGCAAAAATGACAAAAGTCAATGTAGGGCTAACGGATCTGCAATTTAACTCATGATGCCTCCTTCTAACAGCATTTTGGGCACCAAGATGACCTCAAATGCAAATGATGCAATGGAATGAAATGATGTACTCGTCGAGACGAAGATTTTGATATATCATATGCCCAAAACGGAGCCACGGATGCAAAGATATGAGTGGTCAAAGGTAGCATAAAAAATTACGGAATTAGGGTTAGAGGGGAAGAGGTCAACCCAGATCCGATCTGGATTCACTGTTCACAGCGGCGGCACTGTAGCATCCGAGGTCAACGGCGGCGGGATCCGGCGACGGCGAGCTCGGACGGCGGCGCGGGGAGGCGGGCCGGCGTGGGCGCGGC
>NC_057809.1:618685292-618695098 GCF_018294505.1 Triticum aestivum
GGCCGGGCTACTCCTGCGAGGTCGCGGTGGCGCGGGCTAACTCCGGCCGCCGGAGTTGAAGGAGGCGGCGGCGAGGCTCCCGGGTGGCGGCGCGGGCGAGGTCGGCCCGCGGGGGCCGGCTTCGGGCTCCCCGGCCCGCGGCGGCGGCTGCGGGCGCGAGCCACTGGTGGCGTGCCACATGGCGGCGGAGGGCGGACCGTACGTGTCCGTCGGTGGCGGACGTGTCCGGCGGCGGCGGGATCTAGAATTTAGGGTTTGGACAGGGGAGATCCGGATTTCGGGGAAGGGGTCTATTTATAGACCTAGAGGGAGCTAGGAGAGTCCAAATGAGGTGCGGTTTTCGCCCACACGATCGTGATCGAACGACCGAGACGATGGAGCAGAGTTTGGTGGGTTTTTGGGCCAAATTGGAGGGGTGTTGGGCTGCAACACACACGAGGCCTTTTCGGTCCCTCGGTTAACCGTTGGAGTATCAAACGAAGTCCAAATGACCCGAAACTTGACAGGCGGTCTACCGGTAGTAAACCAAGGCCGCATGGCAAGTCTCGGCCCAATCCGGAAATGTTTAATCCCCACACACGAAAGAAAGCTAGAAATGGCCACCGGAGGAGAACGAAGCGCCGGAATGCAAAACGGACAACGGGGAAAATGCTCGAATGCATGAGATGAACATGTATGCAAATGCAATGCACGTGATGACATGATATGAGATGCACGAAAAACAAAAACAACACGCGGAGACAAAGACCCGAACCCAAGAATTAAATATAACTTAATGCCAGAAACGGCAAGAGTTGGAGTACAATTTGGGAAGGTTACATATGGGGCGTTACAACAGTCCACCACTACGAAAAGATCTCGTCCCGAGATCTAGGACTGAAAGAACTCCGGGTACTCAGAACGGAGGTGATCCTCGCGTTCTCAGGTAGCTTCACGGTCGGAATGGTGTGACCACTTGATTTTGAGAAATTTGATTGACTTGTTGCGAGTTTTGCGTTCAGTCTCTTCCAGGATTGCAACTGGGTGCTCACGATAGGAGAGATCTTCTTGGAGCTCAATGTCCTCGAAGTTGACGGTGCGCTCAGGCGTATTGAAGCACTTACAGCGTTGCGAGACGTGGAACACATCATGAACATTGGCGAAGTTTGCAGGAAGCTCGAGTTGATAGGCGAGGTTGCCTCTCTTGCTGACGATCTTGAAAGGTCCGACGTATCTGGGGGCAAGCTTCCCTTTGATATCGAAGCGACGAGTCCCTTTCATAGGAGAGACGCGGAGGTAGACATGATCTCCGATCTCGAAAGCCAAATCACGGTGCTTACTATCATAGTAGCTCTTCTGGCGAGATTGGGCTGCTTTGAGGTTATCACGAATGACCTTGCACATTTCTTCTGCCTCTGTGATTAGGTCATTACCCAGCAGCTGACGTTCACCGGTTTCAGACCAGTTGAGAGGTGTACGGCACTTCCTACCATACAGAATTTCAAATGGGGCCTTGCCGGAACTTGCTTGGAAACTTTTGTTGTACGAGAATTCAGCATAAGGAAGACAATCCTCCCACTTCATGCCGAAGGAGATAACACAAGCCCTGAGCATATCTTCAAGAATCTGGTTGACACGCTCGACTTGACCGCTTGTTTGAGGATGGAAAGCAGTGCTGAAGCGAATGCTGGTGCCCATGGCCTTCTGAAAAGAATCCCAAAACTTGGAGGTAAAGATGCTGCCACGGTCTGAAGATATCACTTGAGGAATACCGTGCAGAGAGACAATTCGAGAGGTGTAGAGTTCCGCCAATTGAGCTGCAGTGATTGACTCTTTGATAGGCAGGAAATGAGCCACTTTGGTGAGCTTATCGATGACAACGAATATAGCATCATTGCCACGCTTGGACTTTGGAAACCCAGTCACGAAGTCCATTTCAATGTGGTCAAACTTCCATTCCGGAATGGCGAGAGGTTGGAGGAGACCTGCTGGCCTTTGGTGTTCTGCTTTCACTCTTCTGCAGACATCACATTCATTCACGAATTGAGCGATCCCGCGCTTCATTCGAGTCCACCAATAAGTTTGCTTCAGATCTTGATACATCTTCGTGCTCCCAGGGTGGATGGAGAGGAGAGAGTTGTGAGCCTCGTTCATGATCACTTTACGAAGTTCACCTTTGGGCACAACATTTCGATCCTCGAAGAAGAGAGTGTCCTTGTCATCAAGTCGGTAGCACTTGTACTTGGACTGACTCTTTGCAATACCAATCTTCACCTTTTTCACCATAGCATCAAGGAGCTGGGCTTGGCGAATCTGGTCTTCCAAGGTAGGAGAAACTTGAAGGTTGGCGAGGAAACCTTGAGGAACAACTTGCAGATTAAGTTTGCGGAAAGCTTCACAAAGCTCGGGTTGATAAGGCTTGAGAATCAGACTGTTGCAATATGCTTTTCTACTCAAAGCGTCAGCAATCACATTAGCCTTGCCTGGAGTATACTCGATACTCGGATTGTACTCTTGAATCATTTCGACCCATCGAGTCTGCCTGAGGTTGAGATTAGGCTGAGTGAAGATGTACTTGAGACTCTTGTGATCAGTGAAAATGTCTACTTTCCTTCCCAAGAGAAGATGTCTCCAAGTCAACAAGGCGTGCACAACTGCCGCCAACTCGAGATCATGAGTGGGGTAGTTCTTCTCATTAGGCTTCAACTGGCGAGAGGTATAAGCAACAACTTTCTTCTCTTGCATCAGTACAGCACCTAGACCTTGGAGAGAGGCATCACAAAAGACCTCGTACGGCTTGGTTTCATCGGGCGGAGTCAGAACTGGAGCAGTGATCAATTTCTCGTTCAAAGCGTTGAAAGCGATATCACACTCCGGAGACCAAACGTACTTGACGTGCTTCTGAAGAAGATTAGAGAGAGGCTTCACGATCATGGAAAAGTTTTCAACGAATCTTTGACAGTAGCTTGCGAGACCGAGGAAGCTACGGAGTTGCTTCACATTCTGAGGAGGTTCCCAATTAACGATTGCAGACACCTTCTCAGGATCCACGGAAATGCCCTTGGCAGAGATAATATGACCAAGATAAAGAACCTCATCGAGCCAAAATTCACACTTGGAGAACTTGGCGTAGAACTGATGTTCCCTTAGCTTGTCAAGAACCAAACGCAAGTGTTTGGCATGATCTTCCTTGTTCTTCGAGAAAACCAGGATGTCGTCGAGATAGACCAAAACGAAGTCATTGGTGTAGGGGTTGAAGATGAAGTTCATCATGCGAGAGAACGTCGGAGGAGCATTGGCGAGGCCAAAAGACATAATAGCGTATTCATATGACCCATAGCTTGTTCTGAACGCCGTCTTGGGGATATCTTGCTCACGAATGCGAATTTGGTGATAACCCATACAGAGGTCAAGCTTGGAGAATACTTGGGCACCCTTGAGTTGTTCAAACAGCTCATTAATGTTGGGAAGTGGGTATTTGTTCTTGATGGTCTTCTTGTTCAATGGACGATAATCAACACAAAGTCGGTCCGTTCCATCCTTCTTCTTCACAAAAAGAACACCACAACCCCACGGAGAAGTACTAGGCCGAATGAGACCCATCCTTTCTTGAACATCGAGTTGTTTCTTCAACTCCTTCAACTCTTCGGGGCCGAGCTTGTAGGGACGTTTGCACACCGGTTCTGTACCGGGCTCAAGTTCAATAACAAATTCAACCGGCCGGTTTGGAGGCATGCCTGGGAGTTCTTCTGGGAAGACATCTTGATACTCACAAACAACCGGAATCTGCGAAATAGCATCCAATTCACCCTTCTCATTGAGAGAGAACAACCGGATGGTATTATCCCGAGCAGCAAAGATAATTACTTCCTCAGACGAATGAGTCAGTTGAATCTGCCTGGCTGCACAATCAAGGTGAGCCTTGTGTTTAGAGAGCCAGTCCATCCCAAGAATAAGATCGATATCGGAATTGCCAAGAACCATTGGAGAAGCCAGAAACTTGAAATCACCCATCATGATAGAAATATCCGGAATCATCATAGTGGAACTCAGACGCTTCGCTGGAGAGACGACTTGCATAGCTCTAGGTAATGCCTTAGTGCTAAAATTGTTCTCCGATGCAAATGGGAATGACATGAAGGAATGCGATGCACCAGAGTCAAAAAGAACTTTTGCAGGAATATCGTTAACAGGAAGGTTACCCATGATCACATCTGACGAATCCTCTGCCTGAGCTGCATTCACCATATTGACCTTGGCGTGCTTGGGATTATGCTTGACCACAGCTGTACTTGCCGATCTAACAGGAGGAGGAGGAGGAAGACGCCTCTGGTTGAAACACTTGTTGGCATAGTGACCCTTCTGTTGGCACTTGTTGCACGTGACCTCTGAGAGCGGACGGTGGTACGGAGCACTCGATCTTGAAGCTTGAGACGAAGTCTTGTTCTGAAAGCCTGGGTTGGGTGGGTGGGATGAACCACTGCCACCTTTGCTCTTCTGCTGATACGACTGACGGAACGGAGGAGGAAGCCAATACTTCTGCTGCTTGGCCACTTGAGTAGAGGAAGAAGGCGTAGTGTCTCTGACTCGCTTCCTGGAAGAATCACACCTTAGCTGAGCAGCCTCTTGCTTCAGTGCCATGTTGTAGAACTCATCGTATCTCAGCGGCTCGAAGAGGACAAGAGCAAGCTGAATTTCTTCATGAAGACCACCCCTGAACTGATAGATCATGCTCTTCTCATCAGGAACATCCTGCTTGGCAAAACGGGCGAGCTTCTGGAACAACTTGTTGTAGTCATAGACAGACAAAGAGCCTTGCTTCAGATTGCGGAATTCTTCACGTTTGCTTTCAGTCACACTTTGAGGAATGTGATGAGCTCGAAAATCACGACGGAAATCATCCCAAGTGATCAAACGTCCACTTCTGGAATCCCGGTACTGCTGAAACCACTCTGCGGCCTGATCCTTGAGCTGGAAAGATGCGAACTTGACGAAATCTTCAGGTCTGACGTTGCTACATTCAAAATGCTTGCCCAGATCGACTAACCAATCATCAGCATCGGTAGCCTCAACGCAGTTGCTGAACGTCTTTGGACCATTTGCGAGGAACTGATTCAGAGTTGCAAAATGGTCCTGGTTGTTGCCTTGATTTCCTTGACTGCTTTGGTTCCACTCTTGGATGATTTGCATGATCAGCTGTGTATTTGCATTAGTAGCGGCCATCACAGCTTGCCATGCTTCCGGAGGAGGCGGAGGTGGAGGAGGATCTTGATTCTGGTTCTGACTGTTGCTCTTAGCGGGAGCCATCCTGAAGAGGTTGACCACCGTTAGCACACAAATAGAGAAATATTGAAGGTGAAACAAACGGAATGAAAATTGCAACATAAAGTCTTCACATCCGAACAGAATGAACGAATGCACTTCTCTTGAAGTGGTCACATATTCCTAAATTGCGAAGCCATGAAGAATCAGGTAGAAGAGGTACATCAACGAGGGATGGAATCAACATATGACGTCGAAGTAGAACGAATACCACAACTCGAAATAAAACCAAGGGTTGGCTTGCGAAATAAGCCGGAACAAACACATGATAGAAATTTCGTCCGAAGTTTTCATGGTAGGACCTACACGGGCTCGACCGTACAGCACCATCATGTACAAGGCAGTGCACATGACATACGAAGCGTCCCGAGTCAGCATAGCCAAGGACTCTTTAAGACACAACGAGACCACTGTAAAATCGACCGTGAATAGGCGAACCACTAGACGTCGAACCCCAATTTCATATCACACATCTGTTGGAAAGACATCCTAAGGCTACTTCAATTCCCACCTATGAAACTCCCGAAACTTTCCGGTTATGCGATCAGGTGTTGGGGATACAGGGGAAGCATAATATCTCACCCAAGCTAGCAAATCCTACATCCAGCTGCATCCATCCTTCAACACATAACCAAGAAACCTTCGGAAACCATCTATCTCAACCTTCGAAAAGCATCCGTTATACAAGTTATGGCGATACTCCCGAACTCCCGCCCCAGTACTGGGTGGCGTCGAGGTTATCTCACCAACGAACTACATAAAGGAGATTTTCGATGTCGCGCACATATCTCAAGTATACCAGAATTGCAACGATAGAATTATGATGACAACACCTCAGAGCTCAACTCCCCGGGACACTTCCACTAAACCCCTGACAGGAGGCACCAAGACACTATTCTCATCATAAGCCATCGGAACAAAACCAAGATACTCGCGTGATCCTAAAAAATTTTTTTAGTGAAATTTGAGAAGAGAAGAGTCAAAACTCTACGTCAGGATGCCTTACCAGAGCGATGAGGAGACTGGGAAGTAAAAAGAATTCCTAAGCTCTCTGATATATAATTCCTAAGGACTCAAAACATTTTTCTAGACACAACTCGGCTGCTAAAAACGATCAAGCAATGGGGCTCCTAAGGTCGGGGAAGGCTTTGATTACCAACTTGTAACGCCCTCGATGCGGCTATGTCTCCCACGTGTCGAGGCACGACTTAGAGACATAGGCGCATTGAAAGCAATGTCGCAAGTCGGGAATCATTACACAACCCATGTACATATATAATATAAAGGGGAATAATAGCATAGTTGGCTTACACTCGCCACGTCACATCAAAGTACATAAATAACATCCATCATACAATCACTCATGGCCCGACTACGGCGCCAAAATAGAAAAGACCCCCAACAAGCGACTAGGCCCTGAATCTAACCCCGAATAGGCGTCCCTACTGATCATCAGGAAAAGACACATAGTATCGCTGAGAGTCCTCGTCGTACTCCCACTTCAGCTTGAGCGCGCCATCCGGAGAGGTATCATCGGTCCCTGCATCTGGTGTAATAGTAATCTGTGAGCCACAAAGGACTCAGCAATCTCGCACCCTCAAGATCAAGACTATTTAAGCTTAATAGGTAGGAAAGGGGTAATGTATAAGTGGAGCTGCAGCAAGCGACTAGCATATATGGTGGCTAACTTATTCGCAAAGGAGAGCGAGAAGAGGAGGCAAAGCACGAGCGGAAACTATATAGAGCAGCCTACGCAAACATAACTCCAACGCCGTGTCCACTTCCCGGACTCCGCCGAGAAGAGGCCATCACGGCAACACACTCAGTTGGTTCATTTTAATTATTTAAGGTTCAAGTTATCTACAACCGGATATTAACAAATTCCCATCTGCCCATAACCACGGGCACGGCTTTCGAAAGATCAATCCCTGCAGGGGGGTCCCAACTTAGCCCATAACAAGCTCTCACGGTCAACGAAGGAATAGACCTCCACCCAAGACACACCGATCAGACTCGGTATCCCGGTACAACAAGATGATTCGACAGGTCAAAACTAGTCCAGCAACACCGCCCGAATGTGCCAACAAATCCCGATAGGAGCTGCACATATCTCTTTCTCAGGGCACACTCAGATGAGACTAGCTACGAGTAAAACCAACCCTCAAGTTTCCCCGAGGTGGCCCCGCAGGCAGCTCATTTCGGACCAACACTCAGAGGAGCACTGGCCCGTGGGGGGCTAAAATAAAGATGACCCTCGGGCTCCGGAAACCCAAGGGGAAAAGAGGCTAGGTGGCAAATGGTAAAACCAATGTTGGGCATTGCTGGAAAAGCTTTAATCAAGGCGAACTATCAAGGGGTTCCCATTATAGCCCAACCGCGTAAGGGACGCAACAATCCGGGAACATAACACCGATATGACGGAAACTAGGGCGGCAAGAGTGGAACAAAACACTAGGCGAGAGGCCGAGCCTTCCACCCTTTACCAAGTATATAGAAGAGTAAAGATAACATAGCAATATAATAATATCCCAACAAGTAAATAAATGTTCCAACCAGGAACGGCTCCAATCTTCACCTGCAACTAGCAACGCTATAAGAAGGGGCTTGAGCAAAGCGGTAACATAGCCAATCAATGGTTTGCTAGGACAAAGGTGGGTTAGAGGCTCAATCATGGCAATTGGGAGGCTGACAAGCAAGTGGTAGGCATCGTAGCATTGGCAAAGCAAAAGAGCGAGCAAACTAGCATAGCAAAGATAGTAGTGATTTCAAGGGTGTGATCATCTTGCCTGCACAGTTGTCACAGTTGACTGGATCCTCAAAAGCAAACTCAACGGGCTCCTCGTTAGCGAACTCGTCTCCCGGCTCTACCCAACAACACAAACAAGCAACAAGGATACAATCGACCACGTGCAAGGGCAACCAAAATATGCAAAGATGATATGCTATGCGGGATGCGATGCGGGATGCAAAATGCAAGACGTGACAGGAAATGCATGAACCTGGCCTCAACTTGGAAAACCAAGTGTGCCACGGGATAGAGGGGAAGAAACCCCCTGAAAACGATATAAAGATCATGGCAATCGGAGCTACGGTTTGGAATTGGCAAGCGAATTACGAAACGAACCGATCTGCGATATACAGCAAGTAGGCTCCTAAACGCAACAAAATGAACATGCTACAGCCACCAAACATGAAAAAAAATTGCATGGAAGTGATGTACTCAAGAAGCTTAACAAATCACCAGGACTGAGGCATAGGCAAATTCATCCATTAAGGGCTTCAAACAACCATGGCAAAACTGAATAAGCAAAACAGATTTCAGACTTAGCGAAATTAACGCTAGTCTGAAATTTCAGACCACGGTGCTCTCTTCGGAGCAGCAAAACAACATGAAGCAAAACCTGAACATGGCAAGTAAGAGCATGGCATGGAGCTACTCAACAAGCTGAACAAAACACCCAAAATGACCTAGGGCCAAAAGGGTTCACAAAATACTCTACCGAGCACACGACCATCGATGAAACACAATCTGTTTTCAGACTTTAGTGAAAACTGGGACATGCTGAAATATAACTCACGGAGGCATGTAAACGAGCTCGATGCACTCACTACGGTGCAAGTCATGGCAAGGCAAGCATATATCCATTAATAAGGCACAAAATGCTAGCTAGACATGGCAAGAACAATGGCATAGCATGCATGGATCACTAGCAATAGCTCCGGCAAAATCGCAAAAGAGTTCACGATCTGCCCAAAACAACAACTATGCAAAAGTTGAGCTCGATTGAGTCAACCTAGGGTGCTCCAACATAACAAGTAAAGACATGGATGGATTAATCACAACAAGCATAACAAATCACTCTTACTGATCATCCTCAAAAGAGGCACGGATCACTAGGAAACAAGCTGGACATATAGCATCGTGAACTAAAACATCCCAGACTTAGTGATTTCACTAAGTCCCTGAAATCAGCAAACTCAGGTACCCTACTTCGCAAGCTTGCACAAGACAACACACACATCCTAAAAATTCAAGGGAGGCACCTCTGGAAAGAAGACAACATGCTTAAAAATTCATCCCAAAGGGGCACAGGCATATCATGCACACAATAATCATGGCAAAAATGACAAAAGTCAATGTAGGGCTAACGGATCTGCAATTTAACTCATGATGCCTCCTTCTAACAGCATTTTTGGCACCAAGATGACCTCAAATGCAAATGATGCAATGGAATGAAATGATGTACTCGTCGAGACGAAGATTTTGATATATCATATGCCCAAAACGGAGCCACGGATGCAAAGATATGAGCGGTCAAAGGTAGCATAAAAAATTACGGAATTAGGGTTAGAGGGGAAGAGGTCAACCCAGATCCAATCTGGATTCACTGTTCACGGCGGCGGAACTGTAGCATCCGAGGTCAACGGCGGCGGGATCCGGCGACGGCGAGCTCGGACGGCGGCGCGGGGAGGCGGGCCGGCGTGGGCGCGACGCGGAGGTGGCC
>NC_057809.1:618695579-618698574 GCF_018294505.1 Triticum aestivum
GGCCGGCTTCGGGCTCCCCGGCCCGCGGCGGCGGCGGCGGGCGCGAGCCACTGGTGGCGTGCCACGTGGCGGCGGCGGGCAGACCGGACGTGTCCGTCGGTGGCGGACGTGTCCGGCGGCTGCGGGATCTGGAATTTAGGGTTTGGACGGGGGAGATCCGGATTTCGGGGAAGGGGTCTATTTATAGACCTAGAGGGAGCTAGGAGAGTCCAAATGAGGTGCGGTTTTCGCCCACATGATCGTGATCGAACGACCGAGACGATGGAGCAGAGTTTGGTGGGTTTTTGGGCCAAATTGGAGGGGTGTTGGGCTGCAACACACACGAGGCCTTTTCGGTCCCTCGGTTAACCGTTGGAGTATCAAACGAAGTCCAAATGACCCGAAACTTGACACGCGGTCTACCGGTAGTAAACCAAGGCCGCATGGCAAGTCTCGGCCCAATCCGGAAATGTTTAATCCCCACACACGAAAGAAAGCTAGAAATGGCCACCGGAGGAGAACGAAGCGCCGGAATGCAAAACGGACAACGGGGAAAATGCTCGAATGCATGAGATGAACATGTATGCAAATGCAATGCACGTGATGACATGATATGAGATGCACGAAAAACAAAAACAACACGCGGAGACAAAGACCCGAACCCAAGAATTAAATATAACTTAATGCCGGAAACGGCAAGAGTTGGAGTACAATTTGGGAAGGTTACATATGGGGTGTTACACCTCCCCATGGATTGGTCCGAATTGGACTAGGGAGGGGGCGCCCCCTTCCTTCCTTCTTCTTTTTCCTTCCCTTCTCCTACTCCAACAAGGAAAGGAGGAATCCTACTCCCGGTGGGAGTAGGACTCCCCCCTTGGCGCGCCCTCCTTGGCCGGCCGCCTCTCCCCCTTGCTCCTTTATATACGGGGGCAGGGGGCACCTCTAGAGACACAACAATTGATCGTTTGATCTTTTAGCTGTGTGCGGTGCCCCCCTCCACCATAGTCCACCTCGACAATATTGTAGAGGTGCTTAGGCGAAGCCCTACGTCGGTAGAACATCATCATCATCACCACGCCGTCGTGCTGACGAAACTCTCCCTCAACACTCGGCTAGATCGGAGTTTGAGGGACGTCATTGAGCTGAACGTGTGCTGAACTCGGAGGTGTCGTACGTTCGGTACTTGATCGGTCGGATCGTGAAGACGTACGACTACATCAACCGCGTTGTGCTAACGCTTCCGCTTTTGGTCTACGAGGGTACGTGGACAACACTCTCCCCTCTCGTTGCTATGCATCACCATGATCTTGCGTGTGCGTAGGAATTTTTTTGAAATTACTACGTTCCCCAACAGTGGCATCCGAGCCAGGTTTTATGCGCTGATGTTATATGCACGAGTAGAACACACGTGAGTTGTGGGCGATATAAGTCATACTGCTTACCAGCATGTCATACTTTGGTTCGGCGGTATTGTTGGATGAAGCGGCCCGGACCGACATTACGCGTACGCTTACGCGAGACTGGTTCTACCAACATGCTTTGCACACAGGTGGCTGGCGGGTGTCAGTTTCTCCAACTTTAGTTGAACCGAGTGTGGCTACGCCCGGTCCTTGCGAAGGTTAAAACAGCACCAACTTGACAAACTATCGTTGTGATTTTGATGCGTAGGTAAGAACGGTTCTTGCTAAGCCCGTAGCAGCCACGTAAAATTTGCAACAACAAAGTAGAGGATGTCTAACTTGTTTTTGCAGGACATGTTGTGATGTGATATGGTCAAGACATGATGCTAAATTTTATTGTATGAGATGATCATGTTTTGTAACCGAGTTATCGGCAACTGGCAGGAGCCATATGGTTGTCACTTTATTGTATGCAATGCAATCGCCCTGTAATGCTTTACTTTATCACTAAGCGGTAGCGATAATCGTAGAAGCATAAGATTGGCGAGACGACAACGATGCTATGATGGAGATCAAAGTGTCACGCCGGTGACGATGATGATCATGATGGTGCTTCGGAGATGGTGTAACATCCCAAAATTCTAAATTTTGGAATGTTAAAATAAATAGATAGATTTGATTGTTTGCTTGTTTGTTGTGTGATTGATTTACTGAAAGTGAGTGAATTCGAAACTTTTTGAAAGTTAAATGAGAGGGAATAAAAGGACTTTCCCAAACTTTCATTTTGCATTCATGATCTCCGTGAATTCAAATTCTTTTTCACCACAAAACCCTGGAGAGAAGATGACATGACTTCTTCCATTTATTTAAATGACAAGGGGTGTTGAAAATATTTGAATTTCATTTGAGAATATTGCAAATTCTGAAACTTTATGCAACTCAATGATTTTGTGAGAGAAGATAAAATGACTTCTTCAAATTATATGAAATATGAGTTGGAAGTTTCAAAGAATTAAATTCAAAGTTCTTTTGAATTTATTTTCAATTTGGATTTATTTGAGTCTTATTCAAATTATTTTTCTTCAAAAATAAAATATATGGAAAATAGGGTAACATTATTCCCTACATCAAAAAATTGGAGAGAAATCAATTTGAATTAATTTTAGTATTTTAAAAATGTTTTTATTGGATTTTATTAGACTAGTAGCACTCTTTGAATTATCTGAATTTTTGTGGATTTTATTTGAAGTTATAAAAATGTTCACATTGTAGAAAATATTTTTCTAAAAATTTTGATCTATTATATGCCTATATAATATTTTTATTTGTTTGTCCTTTTTTTATTTTCTCTGCCTGAGAAAATGTTCTAAAAAACATCTTCTTCGCCGACTGGGCCGGCCCAGCACCCAATCGGGCCAGGCCAAGCCCAGCCCAGCTGCGCCGTCCCCGACCTCACGCAGGATGCCGGATCCCGCACGCCCCGCCGCCGCCTCGGCGTTCGAGCCGTCCCCGCCGCGGACTCCTCCTCGCTGCCTCTCCCCTTGACCCCTCCTCCACGCCACCCGTCGTCCCTCCGCCTATTTAAGCCGCCGCCCGACACCGCCTCTCTCTCTATT